>NW_008618065.1:0-6662 GCF_000691845.1 Merops nubicus
AAGCCTCAAACCACAACACTCCATCACCAGGGTACCCGCTTCATTCAGAAGTGGGCCCAAGGTTTCCCTGGCCTTCCATTTGTTACTGATGTACTTGAAGAAGCCTGTCTTGTTGTCTTTGACATTTATTTGCCACATATAATTCCAAGAGGGATTTAGCTTTCCTCATTGCATCCCTGCATACTCTGACAATGTTCCTACATTCCTCCCAAGTGGCCAGTCTCTTTTTCTACGTACTATAAACAATTTCATACTTTATGAAGAGGTAGTCAGGTGTGTGAAGGTCAGAGCCTGTCTTAGCTGGGGTGGACTTTGGAAAGCCAAAGTCCACTTGGGGTTGAATCTGGAGAAGGAAAAAATGTGCATCAAAGAAGGCTTCAAGAGGTACAACAGAAGGAAGACTAGGGAAAAATGTGGGCCTGCTGGTGCATAGATCAGGGAACCTTGTGACAAAGTATGTTGCAAGGGCTGAGTTATCAAATACCTTCCTCCTCTAGCTAGAGCTTATGGGAAGAAATCTTATTTTGATTCTTTAATGTGCTTTAATTTTGTGTATGTTTTCCAGAAAATTGCTTTTGTTTTTCTTTTATATTTCTGTTAAATTTTAAATACATTGCAGTTGGGAAATTTTCTTTAGAGCTGCCATTACACTTTGTTGTGTCAGACTGGGTCAATAAAATCTGTTGTTCTTGTTGCAGGTGTTTTTGTTTAGGATCCCTACAGAGAAAGCAAGTGTAAACAGATTTGCCTGTGGTCTCCTTTTGATTTATCTAGAAATCCAAGCAATTTGTTAATCATGGGATATTACTTAATCAGCAGAGCAAATACTACGTGGGCGATACATTTTTCTTGAACTGCACATAATTGATATGGGAGAAGAAAAGCAAAACAACATTGGCATTGCTGGATGGAACATCATTGGATGGATGTGTGCTTTTTAGGGAACAAAAAAGATTGAGCTAAATCGCTCAGTGTGAAAACCCTGTTATGTGAAAAAGGTTTAGCGTGCCATTAATGCAAAAGATTACCTTTTTAAACATATATTATCACTCTGTTAATGAATTTTGTATTTTCTTTGTTTTCAGTATTATTTCTTGATGAAAACAGTTAGCTGGTAGCAAATATGTGCATAAGTATTCACTGTTCATTCTTACTGCCTCCTCATCATCTGTATTTCTTTTTCATCTTCTGGCACAAATGAAAAACATAAATATTATTTGTTTTTTTTTTCCCTTTCCAACTCTATCATGGCAAGTATTCTATTTCACCTTAATCTGCTAGCATTTGGGCAAAATTGGAAAAAAAGCCCCAGATGTTGTGGGTGGAAGACTGCCTTTTTTTCTACTTGATTAAAGGCTTATCCAGTAATTTAGACAGGATAGTTTCTATTGCTGAAACCATAGCTTCAGCTCAGCACATGTTGTTTTATTTTACTTTTAGGGAGAGAGAATTTTTATTAGAATAGCTTTTAAATGGAGAAGAAATGGACACATGTTCTGGGCCATCATTTCTACATGATCTGACTGGCAGTGCATGGCTAAAGTTCTGCTTTTTTCTGATTATAGAATTCTATTATTCTGACCTGTGAGCTTTCTGACTAAACAACTACAGGTTTAAACCTGCATGGAGTAGACTGAGACTTGTTGAAAGGTCTTGCTCTTCCTGAGAGTTATATGAGGACTGGTATACTTCCATTAGTGTGGAATTGCCATTTGGAGATTTTGAATAAATGGAGAGACACAGAAAATGAAAGTGAAAAATATAATTGTTTAAAAAATATATTTTAGCTGATGTAAAACTGCTTTAGCTTAAGGTTCTTCTACAATAACTTAGGAGAAAAAAATTTTCTTTCATGTTCCGAGAACAGAAAAATACCTGGTTATCATGTCAGTGAATTATTTTGCAGTAATCAAATAAAAAAGAAATAGCGTTAATCAGTGCATATATATGGGTAATTAATTTGTTATTAATGTGGATTACATTTCCATTATATAAATCTTTCATCTGCTTGACTATCATTTTCAAATATCAGACTGATCCTACAACAAAGGGAGTCACTTCATTTTTGTGAGCTATAGTTAAATAGAAGTATGGACTTGATGATCTTGGAGGTCCCTTCCAACCTAAATGATTCTATGATTCTTTAGGGAAAAAAAAGCTTCTTAATGTGTAGTGATGCAAAACATGAGAGGAATTGATGTTTTGGGGCTGACTTTTTTTTCAGAGGGATAGCAGACATATTAGATGAGACGGTGGAGTTGTCTGTATTGCTGTTGTGAAAATTTTGAAGAGATTTTCACTCCTGGCATGTGTAAGTGGCACACTTTTCAGGATGTAAATCATAGCTTAGTTTCTTATAGCTTTGCTTATTTTAATAACATTAATTCAACAACTGTTTCCATTTTAAACATAGTGAAATTGAGCTAATTAAATTTCAGTTGAAGATCTGTCAAAAATATCAGTGCTTTGTGGAAGAGGGGAACTTTTGACTTCCCTTTGTTAGATACTGGTGTTCAGCAGTCTAAATCAGTCCTTTATCAGCTGATGTCAAGCCATGGGGATGTTGAAGGTGATCATGCACTAACATAGATGTACATAAGATACGTAGTCAGAACCCTTGTGAACTTGAGTGTTATAACCTTAAAAACTGTAGGCTTAGATTATAAATTTAATGTTAAAGATTGTTAATTTGCAAATCTTAACAGGTTAATTTAAATAAACGTATAAAGTATACTTATTGTACTAAAAATGTAAATAAATACAATTTTTAACTAAAAATAAAATTATTAAGATTACAAAACAAACATAAATATGAGATTACAGACTTGTACTCTAATGGTTGATATTTATTGCATTGGTAATTCTCTCATTAAGATTTTGCAGAAGAATTACAAATTAAATAATAATGAAAAAAGTAGTTTTATAATTAGTTCAATAAAGATATTTTTACTGAAGAGTTTCTATGAATTGACTGTAGAGACTGAACAGGTCTTCAGTATAATCATCAGGAGATCTTGAATTCTGCAGTGTAGCTATGGCTAAGTAATTTACAGTATTCTGTGTTCAGGTGTTCTCCTCATAACTACTCCATTGGCAGCTTTTCAGGCATTTAGCTTTTTATTTAACAATATAATTGTCACTTCAAGTGCCAATAAATACTGGCAAATCCCTGAAAAGGTCAGATAGGTTCTATAACTCAAATGTCTGCCTAATGCTAATGGCTTCTCAAGGTTTTGTGTGAACAATTTAAAATAAACAGCCTTCCATCAGGCTGCTTCAACTTTTTTTTTTTTTTAATCTTAATATAAGCCTCTGACATATATGTGTCTGTTTATTGCTGTGGAGATGTTACAATTTTTATTATGCAAGTTCATTAAAAAAACAAAAGACATTAAAAGGTGGGAAGACAGAACAGAAAAGGCTAAGCTACCAAACTAGAAGCTGAATGTCTCTTGCCCAGACCAACTCTCTCTGCACTGCTGCAGAAATTACTTCTGACATAGAGATATTCAGCCTCTCCTCCTGGCTTTTTTTTAGTCCTTGCACAATTTTTGTTGGTATACGCTCCATACTGGTGTTGGAAACATCATTTTAAGACTTCAATTTTAAATCCTCTTCTTGCCTTTATATGAATTGTCTACATTTCTTTTTTTGGTTCATTACCTCAGTAAAGAATATACAGACACATTAAATATGAGTTAAATTATATAAATATATATCACATATACATATCATAAATATAAAAGATGAGTCCTGACGTGGACCATGTATTTATATAGAAAAATAATAAAAAAAAGACAATAGGTGGTAACATAGTGTAAAACCAGCAGAGACTTAATCTACCTGGCTTTTCTTGCCCATCCCAATTGCACTTCTAAAACAAGATTTGGAGACAGCTTTTAGTTAGTTTTACATTGGGGATCACTTTAAATTATAAACTAAGACACCATCCTTAACACGTTTCAAAAATCAGACAGTAATTGCAATATATGTTGTTTGTTTGTTGTTCGTTTGTTTATAACTCTTTTAAGGTATTTATAACTAAATCTACTCTTCGCTTGGTGGCTTTTATTTAATTTAATCAATGATTATATGGTTAGTGGGGATGCATCAGTTCAGGAAAATCAATAGCTAATCAAAAGGATATTTGTTTCCACATTTTGTTTATTATTATTTTATACTAGAAACTTAGCAGACCAGGAAAGACAGATGAAGTAGCTGCAAGCTTTCCCTTAATACATCAACATAACTTCATCTACCCTAGGGAGAATAAGATCACTCAATCCTTGAGCTGAATCATTTGCAGTACTATTTTCAGCAAGAAATAGCAATTATATGTTAACCTTCAGGTTCTGCAAGTCTAAAATTTCAGTTATATGCTACAAGAACAGACTAAATATTTACTTGAACAGATCTAAATCCAGTATGATTTTGTTCTGTTCCAAGTACGTACATAATGTCTGCCAGAATTTTTAAAAATTGCTTGAAAAGTTAATAGTGTTCTCTGAATTATATGCTCTGAAGCCCTGTCTTCCTACGTCTGTTGAACTGAAATTGTGGGTATTAAATACACATAATTGGTGATTTATTTATTTATTTGTTGGTAATTATTTATTACCTCTTGGACAGGGTTTTGACATTTTGTCTCTTTGCTTAAATTTTATTTAAATTAATATTGCTGAGGCTTTTTTTTTTGGTTGGAGCTAAACAAAATGCTAATTTTGAGAATTATTTTTCAAACTATCTCCCTTTGTTTGGTGGGTTTTTTTTTGAATTTTGGAATTTGGAATGTAATGAGGTTACTATTTACTTTTTGCCTAGTTGCTTATATGACCCAGCCTAAGATTTCTATAAACTTTTGTGTATTTTTTTCCTTAGAAATAAAGCCTTATGATATCTACTATATCTAAAACCATTTCTTACAGTTGCAGAGATTTTAATCAGGGTAGTCTAGTTTTTACAGTTTCAGAGGGTGAATCTGCACATGGGTGCATACTTCTGCTACAAAGGTTAGTTGGGTCAGGATGTCCTGCAGTAGCATCTTCTTTTCCTTTTCTTTTTGCCTCTTCACAAGTCATGACCCAGATATGGCCTTTTGTATTGGTCACAGACAGATCAAAGTTGATGTGACTGAGAATTTGTGTCAGAGATAGGTTTTGTTGGGAAAAGCACTTTTGATATCTTTGTTTCAATATTGTATAAATTTTGTGTCAAAATGTATCACTGTAGAGTTCAACTGAAATACAATACAGTATGAAATATATTAAAAAAAAAACCACAAACACAAAAAAAAACCCAAAACAAAACAAAAAAAAACCCACAAACAAATAAACAATGAAAAAAACACACCACCCTCATAAAATGTGGGGTAAATGTCCAAAACTCTTGTGGTCTGGGGATCATAGAATCATAGAATCCTTTAGGTTGGAAGAGACCTTTAAGATCATCAAGTCCAACCATTGAGCCAAAATAGGGCTCTAAAGTCCTCTGCTAAAACAGATCAGAATCTGTCAGGGTTGGAAGGGACCACAAGGGTCACCCAGTTCCAACCCCTCTGCCATGAGCAGGGACACCTCACACTAGATCAGGCTGCCCAGAGCGTCATCTAGCCTGGCCTTAAAGACCCCCAGGGATGGGGCCTCAACCACCTCCCTGGGCAACCCATTCCAGGGTCTCACCACTCTCATGGGGAAGAAATTCTTCCTCATGTCCAGCCTGAATCTATCCACTTCCAGCTTTGCCCCATTCCCCCTAGTCCTGTCCTTACCTGATAGCCTAAAAAGTCAGAAATCAGTCTTATGAAACACAAGTGATCAAGAGTTAATTTATGTGAGAAAGATATGTGAAGTGCTGCAGTTAAACCCCCAGCCCTGAATGAGGGTTGGCATATGGAGGATGTCCACAACCAAACAAGAAAGACCCTCCTGATCGGTCTTCACCCAGGGTCTGGCCAACCTTGGGTGGGAATTGATTAGGAGATCACCAACAGGCGACCCCACTTTCCACATTAACTTGGAGGCGGGTTAAGAAGCCACCTCTATAAGAACTGGCTCTAGTTGCAGTGGGGTTTAGAGATCTGCTTATACAGTGAATGTGCTGTGTGGGGATTCTGGCTACTGGAAGGGCTCCTGACTATGGCAAGTGGAATCTCTGAGTTCCTGCTATATAACTGGGCTCATGGCCTAGCTACTACTATCTCCCATGGCTTAGCTCCTCACCTAGCTTGCTCCCTTCTTCATGTCCACTATGGTGAGTAAGAGCATATACTTGTTACTCCCTCTGGTTATCTGGCTCTTTGAATCTCTGGTGTGTGATGTGGGAGTTGGAAGGAGTGTGAACAGCAGTAGTTTTTTTCTGGATTTGGAACAGTAAGCAAATTCTAATTTGATAGTCATTTTTCCATGAGGCATTTCAGTTCTGTGAAAACTTTTTTCTCTTCAGAAACTTTGAAATTCTCTTTCCATGACATCAATTTAATTGGGTATCTGTAGGTTAAGCCAGGGTTGGATGTTGTCTATAGTGCCTTTGGAGAAAGTGCATTTCCTAACAACTCCATGTTTTGAAGTTTTTGCATGACAGCTAACAGTGTTTTTTTTCTGATTTGAATTTATTAAAGATAGTTCTGGAACCTGTCCTGTGAAGGGAAGGGGATAGGTGTGGGT
>NW_008618066.1:0-2113 GCF_000691845.1 Merops nubicus
GCAGCGAGTCTCTGCGTGGCCGTGGGGTCCCGGCACCCCCCTCCCCACAGCCCCAGGGCACACTCACAGTCGCGGCCCGTTCGGTAGAGGCACGTCCCTGTTATTCCCGGGAGCGGTAGACTTTTATAGTGTGCATTTAGTGGCTGGGGGGGGTGAAAAAAAAGGACTCTTCTTTCTTCAGCAGGTGGCTCTGTGATTCCACGCTGTTTGCAGGGCAGGTTTCCACCTCCCTTCTCTGAGCTGGTTGAAATTTCACTTCAAATCGGTGTGAGCAAAGCTTAGGTTATGTAGAGAGGTGGTTGTTAACGCCTCTGCTTTGGCCCCGGCTTGGTGCCTGTTCCTGCTCCCTGGACCTGCAACGTGAGTCTGGGAACAGGGGAGAGAGAGCTCGTACAATGGTTTTCCCCCTCATATTTCACTGTACTAATTCCACTAGGCCTGGTTATCCCGGATTTCTAGAAGCGGACAATAGATGTCAGCAGTGGTTCAGTTTATGTGTGACTTCTGTTCCCAGCCCTAAGATTCCAATGCTCTAAGTACTGGGAGTAGTAGCAGGAGCTCCGATACAGGGGTCCAATAAGGTCGGAAGGCCTCGTGGTGACTGGAGGAACAGGGAGAAGAAGGTGGAGACTGCCAGACCGTTCTGAAATGTGTATGTTCTGTAAGGATAGTGCTGCTCGTCTTCCTCCCCTGTAACTGGGAGTCATGTCATGTGGCTCAGGGAGGAAAAATCTTGGCAAACAAAGGTAGGGGATGGAAAGTGAAGCAGACCATACTCAGTGCTTCCACCCCACTTGGCTATCTGTAGCACATCTCTTGTTTATCCCTATTATTAAATGTAGGCTGTGAAGGTACCTATGGAGAAACTCCTTGCAGTTGGTAACCTCTGTTCCAGTGTGCTGTTGGTTTTTGTGTGTCTGTACGTTTACCATAACAAAATCAGTCACAGGCCCAAAGAAGACAGGCCTTTCAGCAGTGTTCTGATGATGAACTCTTTGCTGGTTTGCATTTGCTAATTCTTGACGTTCCTGATACTTCAGAAGACTTCCAGAAACACCAGAAGCTTCTTGTGTAAAGAGTTTTTGTTGCCCTCTTATTATTTTGTAGTTTGATTTGCTATTCAAAACATTAATTGCTGTGAGGTAAAATTTTCTGATCTATGGCCTGGAATGTAGTGTTACTGAAACCCTGGATAAATGTTACTGAAAAGTTGGGTACTTTTCCCCAAAGTATTTGAAGACTTAGAAACAACAAGGAAGCTTTTACAGCAAACTGGGGAACCTAAACATTTCAGAAGTTGTTAAGTCTCTGCTATAATAAAAAAAGATTATTCCCAAAGAGGACAGTATTCTTTTCAACAAAAGGCTCAACTGCCTTTGCTCTTGCTTTTAGTTCTTAAAGTTGCCATTTAGAGTTTCTCATTAGATATTCAACAACTCTGCCACTGGGGAAAACTTAGCTAAGGCAGAACTTGAAGGAGTAAAGTAGTGAAATTTACAAAGCAGCAGTCAAATAGCTGAAGATGACAAAATTAAAAAAGTTTAGCTAAATTCCTGTTAGCCTGTGTTTTTAAGACAAATGAATAAGAAAAATGGCTGCTGCTCATGTAGTTTTGGATTTATTTTAGTAGAACGCTTAAATAAATGTCAGTATGGCTGAGCAATGTACTGAGGCCAAGACCAGCAAAGCAGCTAAGCCATGGCAGTGCTTAGGCTGATTCTTACTTAAGAAATGTTACAATTCTTCATTACAAACTAATTGAACAAAATGCAGGATGGGACTAGGAGCAGGTCTGAAGTTTAGACTTCTCCTTTCTTTTCCTGTCCTTCCTGAGAATTATCCAACTTTGGAATTGTGGTGTTATGCACTATTTGATCTATTAATCATAGGTTCTTTTTTTATTGTGCCAGCACTTCAACAGGATTGATCCCAGTCAGCAGCTGATGACTAGAGTAGTTTTCTGAGAGAGAGCAGCTTGCACTCCTTGGTTGAGACATTTCTTCTCTAATGTTCAAGTTTGTGGGGGGTTCCTTTAATCATCTATAAATAAAATAGCAAGTGTTGACATTGACCCTCAACAGAGATTGCTATGAGCTCTTTTTTTTTCCTGCTG
>NW_008618066.1:2144-28162 GCF_000691845.1 Merops nubicus
CAGACTGATTCCAATGTGGTACATAGAGATAGGGGCTTCGAGGGGGCTGACAGTTTATGGTGTATGTTTGTGAATCCCAGGTGAAAGGGAGGTGTTAACTTCAGCCCAGGTGGTAGCAATTTTGGCCTTCTTGGGGCTTACGTTTCAAATGAATCTTACAGGTGGAAGTTTAGGTGTCTGTGGTGTCTTTGACACGTACCTAGTTAGATAAGGACTGTATTGATAAATTTTTTGGCCTGGGGCCACATGTGTAATTCCGAAATACTAACATAAATGTCTAAATCCTTTATTGAATTTGTCTTTTATTAGTTATTGAAATGTTAATTCTTTAAGAGACAGTAGCAACTCATAGACTGTTAAGGTCGCTCTGCAACCTTAATGAATATTAAAATAAACCTAGATGAATATTAAGGTAAATGCAGCCATGAGCAACTTGGGGAATTTTTGTCTCCATTGCAACAGCCTCCTTTCAGTTAGCACCGCTTCCAGGTGAGCTCTTTCTACAACTGCTGTGGAGAGGCTGTGGCTAAAAGAAGTCGTCTTTCTGGACTGCATTGAAGGGGTTTTGATTCTAACCTCTATTTTTCCACTTTAGATCTACAAAGTATGGAGGATGAGAGGATAAGTGAACAGAAATTTTCACTTGCCTCTGCATTCTTATTGCTAGTCTTCCAGGAAGAAATTTTTAATTTCTGATTTCAGAGTGAACTTGGTATTTTATAACACTGTCTTAGCAGCTTAAGAATGCTGCATTGGAGAAGGAGTGAAATATTCTTGGCTCCAAACCCAACTCTAAGTATGCTTTGGAGCCCAGCACCGTTCATTTTTGGCTCCTGGCAGATTTACTATTGCCTGTTCCATGGCACACGAAGCCATGTTAGGTAAAGACCTCTCATACATCACTGATTCAGCTGAAGCTTTCTCACTTCACCACGCTCTGCATTCTGTGGCAGGAAGCCTGTGTGCTACTGATCCACCTCACTCCCTCAGTCAGTAGTGGTTTTACCTCCTTCCCCAAGTCAGTTACAAGTTCTTCATCACAGAGTATTTTTATACCTCTTGTAAAAGCACTGAGCAGAGACTGTCATGCCTCAGCCTGAGGAAAAGAATCTTGTGGTAGCTTTGTCATGATGATATCACTTAACTGATACCAATATTAGTGGATGGAAAAAACCTTTCTGGTATGAATGCTAGCCATGGGAGTCAGCGTATAGTGATGTATGCATGCAGATGATGAGAGTCTTCTAACTCTCATCCCTACCAAAAATTAAAATTGAATGTGTAATTTCCTTTTATTAATACCATTCATAGGCACCAAAATATACTTTACTTAGAAAAAATACAAATGAAACCATTTTTAGTTAGTCCAGAAGAAAACCTGTCAAAATTTTGAAGTAAGGGGGGGCGTAAAGTTGAAGGAAATAGATGATTTCACTGGTTTTAGAAACAGATTGTAATGAAGAAAAAAAAAAATCAGTCATAATTAAAAGACAGACTGTAATGTAGAATCAAATTAACAATTTTGAAAGGAGTTAATTGGTGACAGAAAACATTCACAACTCACACGTTATTTTGAGCAAACTTTTCACTTTAGAATTAAGTGACAATCATCTCATCATGATGGCATAATTTACAGGTCAAGAACATAAATGAAAAATTACTATGGATCCAAAATAGTTTCATGAGTCCAGATAGTATTAATTCAAACAGCTGAAGAAGCCTGCTTAGGTTTCAAAGTGGTAGAGAGGTATTTGTTACAGGTGCAGATATGGTCTTTTGAAAACTGTTAGTCAAAACAGAAAATTTCTGTCAAGTTCAGTTCTCATGTACTAACTGTTCATGTGCTGAACACCAGTTCTGCACATCATGGCTCTTCTGGTATTTGAATGTTACAGATTGATTTACTTATTTAGAGGCAGCTATTTAATAAGAATGTGACATTTTTCAGTTCATTAAGTAAAAGATTAACTGTAGAAACTGCAAGAATACTGGGTTCTATTGCACGAATTTGGGTTAACAGGGTGGTTGTGTGCCTGCCAGAGAAATGAGAAATGGCAGCTGGTTCTGTCAAGGCAGCTCAAGTATCAAAAGCATGGTAGGTGTAGGACCACATAACTAAGGAAGAGGGTGAGTTAACTGCTAAAGAAGGAATCTGTTAAGTTCTGTAGACATGATTGGCAATGAAAACACTTGTTTGGACCCAAGAAAGGAACTAGACAAAGGGAAAGAAAATGCAAAATGAGGAGACTCCAAAGGTTCACTGCTACAGCCGTGTCAGTGCATTGAACCTTCAAAAATTACAACAAAATACCCTCATTAAGAGGCAGCTTGTATGTCCATTTTGGCATTACTTTCTCCTCCTAGTTTGCTGTTATTTAACAGGAGGTTACTACCTCTGTGGCAGAATGGGTGGTATAGAATTATTTCGGTTGGAGAAGACCTTCAAGGGGTATGAGTGGGGTTTTTTTTTAGTGTGAAGTCAAGCAGGTTAGTTTAAACTTATTGACAGTTTAAATTGCTAGATTTTGTACTGAAGTGGCTGAATACTAATACACATTCCTTCCTGTTGATTTCCAGGAAGAGACAAAAAGAGACAGGAACCTTCAGCTGTGGAATGGAATGGGCAGCTGGAGGTAGGAACTTTTTAAGCTCTTGGGGGGCAAGATTTGCTAGAGTTTGTCTGTCAGCAGACTGTGTGTGCCTGCTGCCTGACATGTTTCTGGCTTTAGTAATGTTTCCAAGTACACACGTGACTTATTTTGGAATCTTCTTCCATAGTTGGGTTGTATTAAGTATTCAAAGAGGACTGCAGCAAGTACAGGAGAACAAACTTAACAATGTTTCTTAGCAGAACTCAGATTGAATTTACTTCTAAGCAGGTCAGTTATGCTCACTGTAGAGAACTTTACTGTTAGGGAGTAGATGGATTGGTTAAGTAGGTCAGACACACTGATATGATAGTGCTGCTGGTAGCAGGGACTGTTTGATACCAGACTTGTAGTTGAAGTGGAATCGCCATTGTGAGAAGCAGCTGTCCAGCAGGGGTATGACAAAGTGATGCAGCTTTACAATTTCTGTGTATTCTTTCAAAGACAGAGAGTAGGAAAACAATGTTTTCATAACAGCTTAAATAGCAGAGTTAATGCCTATGATTTAAAATACATATGATCTAAGGAATGTCTGTTGTGTCTAGAGCTACTGATTGATATTTAAATCCTTGTCCAGTAATTCCATCCTCTGGAAGTCCAGATGTACAAGTCTGTGTGTTAAAACTATTTTCTAAGATAGGAGTAGTATTTTCAACAGACCGGAAAGACAAAACACCTGAATAAAATCAGTTCAAATTAATTAAAAGTTAGCAGTAGAATAAGCAAGCTTTTTATGATGTTACAGGAGAAAGGTTGCATTATTCAGGTCCCAGCATAACTTCATTTGTATAGAACCTGAACTGTGTCAGAGCACTGATGTTAATGGAGTGGAGGGGAAAAAGAAGTCATACTGTATCCACCCAAAGACATTAATTTGGACTTTGTGGAGCAGTTTGAGACCTGATGGAAATAGTGTGCTACACCAAAATAGAGAGAGAAAATCTTTATGTAAAAACTTGTGTAAGTTCTATTTTTGTGCGTTGAAGCTTTTTAAATGAACTGTGGTGTTTCATAGTCTTAGGAGAGAAGAGGAATTGTGTCTAAAGTACATAGCTGGTCAGCACAATAAGTGTCAGAAATCAGCATGACTACTCAGAGGGAATGTTTTATGACACTTTATTCTGATTTTTGCCTGTTATGACACTTAGGATGTCACTGCATTTCATTGTGAAAGAGATTTTTGGTTGAAGCATTTAGTTGGGTGATCAGGAGACTAGCATTAATTATGAGAACTGCAGAAACCTGTGTGTAACATAACTGTGGATATCAGTTATCCCTTCATGGTGCCATGTTTCTGTACATCCCAGATAGGCGTGGCATTCAAGTATTTCAGGAAGAGAAGCTGTAAAAAGGACACACAAGGCTTCCATTTGTTTGTTTTGCAGTGTTTGTTTGCTTCAGTTGACGACTCAACTCTCAGGCTTTTGTGCTGAGAACGTGGCTTTGTCAAGTTGTTGAGTAAGTCTGTAGAACTTTTAAGGACAGCAACAGGGTACAGTGGGAAAAGCAGTTCAGGTGTGAACTGAGGTTGGTCTACTCTGGACCAAAGTTTGTGTTCAGTCACTTTTCTTCTTTTCATTCCCCAAAGTGAGTAGCATGAAGTCTGTGTTTCAGCCACCCCTCCTCTACATATTTTATAGTGTTCTGGTTGTGCTAATGGGCTTGAGTTACTGTTTGAAAAAAGACTCAGGAGCTCTTTGATGCCTTCCAGTCACTCTAATTTCTGAACTTCTTGCAGCTATCAGATAAATGTGATTTGTTTGTTTTTCTGTGCCTAAGCGTAGATGCATAATAGCCTTAAATTATGAAGCTTATTACTGAAAAGAACATTTAATTTTTTTTTTTAGTTTGTTTCATGGTATGTCTGTCTTTTTTGCCTTACTTTCAGTGTTAACTTAAGGTGAGATTTTGCATAACAACATATATAAGCAAATGCATTTTAAAGTAGTTGCTCTTTGTCTAGACTTATTCAGTTAAAATGCTTTTAATAGAAAAAATAGAAAAAAAAGGCTTAAAATACATCAAGGAGGAAATGACATAACATTCAATAACTTTAGATGAGTCAGATAAAATTTTAAGTATTGAGGATTAGCAACCTGTGCAGCTATTAAAATACAAATCAGCATGTCACTAAGCAGATCTTTTCTCATGCCAAATTAGACATTGCCTTTTTAGTAGCTCAGGCTTCTCAGAAGTTCTGAGTCCTTCTTCAGGTGTTGTATGCTTACATCAGAAACTCGGTGCTGGCACTAGTGGCTTCTTACTGCTTTTAAGCTCTTTCTGTTTCTAGGTCACTGTTTTAGAAGTTTCTCCTGGTGAATTGTCTGTAATATTCAAAACAATATATTCTTTAAAGCACCTAAGAGTTCCTGTTCCTCTCTCTGGCATCCTATTTCAGTAAATTATCTTCTGTTGTATTTATTATTACCCAGAAGTTTTGAAACCGGGACAACTATCTCCTTATGAATTTTTAGCAAAATCTCTTATATGTGGTAAAAGACATGTAGGTGAAACAACATACAAATAATTCCTTATTCTGTATTCCATATTTCATCTTTTAAAACCCATTTTGATTGAGAGGAAATGGACTTCAGTTGTGCAAGGGGAGGTTTAGATTGGATTACAGGAAGAATTTCTTTGCTGAAAGAGTGGTGAGGCACTGGAACAGGCTGCCCAGTTTGGTGGTGGAGGCACCAACCCTGGAGGCATTAAACAAAACATGTGGACCTGGTACTTTGGGACATGGCTTAGTGGTCAAGGTAGTGTTGGGTTGATGATCTTGGAGGTCTTTTCCAACCTTAGTGATTCTATGATTTTCACTTTCAGACATATAGATGCATCTTCAAAATACTGAAGAAAACTATGAAGACTAACTGTAACAGAATTTGTGCCATAAGTATAATTATTCTTGTACAGCCTGTATTAATCTAGGGATACTACTTTAAAAGATTTAATGAGAAGTAAATATATTTTTCAGAACTAAAGACATAGTATATGCTATAAAAACATTTTATTTCTATGAGTTTTAAAGTCTTTAGTACTAAAAAATACCTTCAAAGTCTAAATATTATATTGGTCATGTTACATTTCGTGTCTCTCTTGCCTTACTGAAAATGAAGCACACCAGTCTTCTAAAACATTGAGAAGAAATCGCCAGGAAAAATAAAGTGTTTATTATTGTGGTTATGTAATTAAATATAGATGGTAGAGCATGCCTTTTTTCTAACAGTTACTCATGTTGTGGGTAAATTGCACTGGATTTCACAAACAGTTTGAATTAGCAGAAGCAGGTGCTGCTGCTGAATACTTACTTTCTGCAATTGGCCACTACGCAGTGAGGCATTAAAGGGCAGGCTACTTTATCTGAGCACTGCAGTTTGAAATGAAACACTTTTACAGTCATCATAAATGGCAATATTGCTATTTTAAATATACTGGTTATGTTCTTTGGAAGTGGTAACTGACCGAGCTACATTAAAAGGGAATTTAATACCATAAATTCCAATATTTGAAGTTCGTAAAACAGTTTTAAAATTAAAGTGGTTAATTGCCAAAAATGGAGAAAGCGTAACAGAGAAAAGATTACACTCTTCTTGTTTTATTTGCTGGAAATAGGCTAGTATGTCAAACTAGGGGTATCCTTGTCTGTCACACTCTGTTCTTAAAATAAATCAAACCCTAATATTGTTTATCTGCAGTGTAGTTTGACACCGTTTTGCTGCGCACTATGATAAACCCTCAAATGTTACAGCAATTTTACATGCCGTCCCTTTTGTAGCTGTTAAGTGCATGAACATTCAGTATTTTGTTTTATTTAGTTTTATTATCCAAATTTTGTATTACAATTATTGTATACCTAATCAGTTTCAGTATTGTTTTCAGCAGAATATCTGACTGTTTTGTTAACAGCAATGAAGTTGTCTTCAGAATACGCCTCTTGAGTGCTCTGGTCCTCTTAAACTTATTTTACAAGTGTGCCTCTTGAGTGCTCTGGTCCTCTTGGTCCTCTTAAACTTATTTTACAAGTGTGGAAGTCAAGCAGAGCATTTCATTCCCAAAGTCCAAGCGACGCAGGATGAGTGTCCGGATTAAGCCACTACTCTTTTCAAGTGCTTTGGTATTTTTATAGCATTGTGTGTTGTTACATACTGCTGATGCATTTCCACTGGGGAGCTCTCAGTGTTCTGCACTGCTGCCAGACCAGGCTCCTGTTGCTCCACGTTGCCACGCGACAGGAACTTTGGAACACTTGCACACCATTTTTTTTACAAAAAAAAATTGCATTGACTGTCAGATCCTTATATTTTACTGATGCTTCTACTTTCTGATTTCCATTACATCATCTGTAGCTTTCCATCCGTTCCCAGTTCTCCCAGTCTGCAGGGGCTTGCTCTCAGCTGTTCTGTGCTCAGGTCTCAATAGTCACATTGTTGACTCTTCCGACGTGCCGTGTGAGCACGAACATCTGAACAGTTGTTCTGTTCTCATAGTCAGATCCTTATATTTTACTGATGCTTCTACTTTCTGATTTCCATTACATCATCTGTAGCTTTCCATCCGTTCCCAGTTCTCCCAGTCTGCAGGGGCTTGCTCTCAGCTGTTCTGTGCTCAGGTCTCAATAGTCACATTGTTGACTCTTCCGACGTGCCGTGTGAGCACGAACATCTGAACAGTTGTTCTGTTCTCATAACTGGGTGCCTGGTAGCGTGGGCTTGCCAACAAGCTGTCATGGCAATTTCTGCAGAGCTTTAGTATAGTGGAGGTTTAGATTAGGATAAACTTGGTTCCTGCATGCAGCTGGGAGAGTCTCCAGTTAAGCTGGCACGTATGACTTGCCACGCTTAAAAAAGAAGAAACATTATTAGAGTAATTTCTCCAGCTACTTACGAGCATTTGAGAACTGAAGTTCTTAAAACTCATCATTCGTTTCATAATTATGCTGATTGTAAAAGCAGAAGTTTTACAGATAAATAAGGATTTTTGAAAGATTCCTTACAAAATATTACATGCATCCACAGCCTTATTTTTGAAAAGGTTTTTGTTATTTTTGTTGACCCTTTACAGAAAAATTCAACCCGAAGAAGACAACCTAACAACGGCGAAATTTCAGTGATTTGCCTACTGTGGTTATAAGAAACAGGAAAGAGTATTTTAAGGGGAGGATGAACTCTGAGTGCTGCTGTTAGCTCCAGCTGTTATTTATAGTAATTGCTATTTGGATTTTTGCCTCTACAAAGGCTATTTTGTTAATTAACCAAAATATGGGAGAAGTCCAGATGCGAAAGCACAGGTACTGGATGGCACAATGTGGAAACGGGGAAAAAAGGGGTCAAGTAAAACACTATAAGGAAGAAACATGTTTTCAATGAGATAATTATGAGTCTTCTGCATGGTAAATATGCAAAACAGGTGCTTAAGGTGTCTGAGGTATTCTGTGGACTGATTGAGTTAAGCTTAAAAAATAGTAGTAGAAATATGGAAGAAGTAAGTAATTCCACTACTGGATGTGTTACTAAGGAAAATACAATTTCTATTAGTGACTGAAACGGAAATTGGCAGTGGTGGCTGAGAACATAATGCCTGTTTATCCTTATGGAAAACATGACACCTCAATTCAGTGTCAGATAACAATGTGCCAAATATAAAAAGGGATTTTCATGTGGCATTTTAAGCACTCACTCCTGCTCCTAACTATGGTATGAGGAGAGCAGTTCCTATTCTGGCTGGATGAGAAAATATCTATAAATGAAACTGAGGAGAAAATCTGTATATTTTTTTTCACAGATTAGTTCAATTTACAATTTAAGCTGTTTTTTAATTGCCTCTTCTAGTTACTGTTTTGACTTTTATGTGAATTAATTTTTTTCAAAGAAAAAGACTGAATGTCTGTTTCTCTCAAGATAAACACAATTCAGTTCCTGTCTGTTAAGTCTTGATACTTATTTCCAAGCATATTTCCTTTTATCATTGCCTTTTCTTAATTCATATAGGTTTATTTGAATGTAGTTTCCAGAAAACATTAGTTTCTTACTCTAAGAAGTTACTCCTTGAGTGAGATGATAAGAGGTACTGCGTTTTGCAGCTTTCTTTCCAGAAATAGGGTTTTGTATCATCTCCATAGTGTCTGCTGTGCTGTTCATTGAAGTCAGGGGGGTGGGTGGATGGGTGGATGGAGGGATGCAGTGACATTTGGCTCACACCCTTTGTTCCTGATGGACAGTTGCCAGCTTTCTAAAATGTTTTTTTCTGACCATCAAACAAGAGAGTCCAGGGTAGAATAGAAAAAGTATTTCAGTTCAAGATAACTATTGATTGACTATTTTAAACTGTAATTAAAACCACTTTCGTTTAAATAAAAGGAAACAGAAAAGTTTGGAACAGCACCCTTTCCTATGCTGCCGTGGTTCTTTATTTTAGGGCTGTAGCTTACCTGGGAATCTAGGTCTGTGCTGCAGCTCCTCAGTTTGTATGCTGTAACACCATTATTTGCTAAGCAGTTACTCACACTAATGGAATGATTTGTGTGTAACTGCTGATGACTATGAATGATAACTTTATAGTTTATAGTATATAAGCAAATTAACTTCAAAAAATTCTTTAGATTCCACTCTCTGAAGCCTGTCATGTCATAGTTGTAAAATAATATGCTACAGCACAATGAAATATATATCATAAGCATGAGAAATTTTAAAAATTAGAAATTTTCCATGGTTTATTTTTTAATTCAAAAACTTAACTTTTTTAAAAATTAGAAATTAGATTTTTCTGTCTTTTACATTGACCATTGCATTTATTTAATTTTAATTACATTTTAAGTAATGTAATTTTAGATAGCTCTGAGATCTTATTTACAAAAATATCTGGGAGTTTGATTTTTATAGTCTGCTCTGAATACTGTTTTTTGAATAATGCTGTATGCCATGTATATTATATATTTTCATTCAGCCTGAACAAAATAATATGACACTGTCAAAGTTGATATATATTAAATTTGTTTCTTTGTTAATGTGTACCTCAAGTATTTACTCATGGGGTTCTAGCTTTGTAAGAAAAAACCCAGCAGTCTCACATAAAATGAAGTAGCACAAAAGAGCGCTTGTACTTAAGAAGCAGGAGAATTTGTTTTAGCAACAAACAGGTTACCTGAGTTTACGTAGTTTAGTACCCAAAACTGTAATTCTTAATAATAATCCTTTTGACAGTGTATTTTTAAACATGTATTAATCGGGCAAATAAATGAATTAGAAATGTAGAATTTGGAACGAGACAAACCTTTTCTGATATATATTAAATCTGTTTCTTTGTTAATGTGTACCTCCTGTATTTACTCGTGGGGTTCTAGCTTTGTAAGAAAAAAAAACAGCAGTCTCATATAAAATGAAGTAGCACAAAAGAGCGCTTTGATATATATTAAATTTGTTTCTTTGTTAATGTGTACCTCAAGTATTTACTCATGGGGTTCTAGCTTTGTAAGAAAAAACCCAGCAGTCTCACATAAAATGAAGTAGCACAAAAGAGCGCTTGTACTTAAGAAGCAGGAGAATTTGTTTTAGCAACAAACAGGTTACCTGAGTTTACGTAGTTTAGTACCCAAAACTGTAATTCTTAATAATAATCCTTTTGACAGTGTATTTTTAAACATGTATTAATCGGGCAAATAAATGAATTAGAAATGTAGAATTTGGAACGAGACAAACCTTTTAAGTGGACCAAGTACTATCCAGGGTCTTGGAACCAGTGTCTGTTCTGTTCCGTGCCACTTGACTATCGCCAGGCTGGAAGGAGTGGTAGTGAACTCAGTGCTATGTACAGTATAAATAATCCTCATATTTTGAGCAGCAAGCATCATGACCAGCTGATATTTTCTTTCCTCAGGACCAGTTGTTCCCCAGAGTGCGTGGCTGGAGCCATATCATCTTATCAACACATTTGAGAGCCCTACCCAAACACTGAGGGAGATTTTGCTGCAGCGATGACGGTCATAGAAGAAAGCCGCCCGTTTGCCCAGCAGCTATCCAATGTCTACTTTACTATACTTTCCCTCTTTTGTTTTAAGCTTTTTGTGAAGATCAGCCTTGCTATACTTAGTCATTTCTACATTGTCAAAGGAAACCGTAAGGAAGCAGCAAGGATCGCTGCTGAATTTTATGGGGTTCCTCAAGGACAAGGTATTTTTGTACTTATTATCTTATCACTGCTGTTTGGGGGTTTTGCTGTTAATGTGGGTTTTTTTTTGTTTTGTTTTTTGCTTTTTGGTGTCCCTCAACCCCCCAGGTAATTATTTATCTGCTAGCCTCATTTAGATTGTGTGTTAAATGCTATATGTGAGTGGTTTTTTTCCTGTAGTTCTCACTGTGTTTTTTTAACCAAAACTTTCTGAAGGAGTGTTGTTAGATTATTTAAGTGCTTTCGGGATTTTTTTAGGTTAAGTTCAGAATAAAATTGAAGTATTACAGCCAATGTCCTTTTAGGAGAGAGGCCTGTTCTTAAGGTGGCTATATTTAAGGTTGCCAAATACTCCCCAGTCTAAGACAATTTTCCAAATTGCTTTTAAGGTTCTCCAGCTTACACATTTGTGGTTGATTTTCCACACTTGGCATGTGATTATTTTGCAACACTGTAGCTGAAGCTATTACAAACATTTCTGAGAATTATTTCTTGATTAAACTAAAATATTCTTACAGTAAATTATTTGAGAAGATACTGTCCTTTCATACTTTGAATTAGTGTCTTAGCACGTATCAGGAACATTACTGTTTGTCAGGGTGAGCTGATGGGCATCTGTGTGGAAAGCCCATCAAATTTTACTGAGTTGAAAGCTTGTGTGAGAATTCCTTTTTCTGTTTGCTTAAGCAGAATTTTGGCAGAGCTGGGCACTACTGTTCCCCCAAGCTCATCTGTAGTGAGCCAGTACCATTTTCATTCAGTTCTTTTTCATAGACTCATAGAATGGCTTAGCTTGGAAGGGACCCTAGAGATCATCTCATCCAACCTCCCTGCCATGGGCGGCGATGCCTCTCAACCAGACTAGACTTTTTTTGGGGTCACAGAACACAGAAAACTCTCTTCTCAATTGTGGTATCCTAGGGCATGATGAAGCCATGTCTTTGCTCAACTTGGGATCCCAGCTACCTTGATGGTTGTTCCTTGTATTCTGGGATGACATCAAGTCTGAGCTGGGCGATGGAACTGGTTGTCTTACTTTGTGCCACCTTTACCACTCATCCCTAGGTACCATGAAAAAGATGAAGTAATCCAAGTTAAATGCAAAGTGGAAAACTGTAAAAATGATCCAGAAACAGTTTCAAATGTAAATATATTTTGATTCTTTCATGGTGGGACAGAAGTTAGAGATTTTGTGTGTACAGATCTAAATTTGCAAACCAGAGAAGAGGGGCTTTCATCCTAAAGCAGAATTAGCTTGCTTTGCATATTTACTTGAGCTGGATTTGTATTGTGTTCTCTGCACAATTTACAGAGAAAATTCTAAAATGCCTAATTTTTACATCGTTAATGATGTCAGTCATGTTGTGTGAACTATTCTATGTGTGCTTTTGTGTGAGTGTGTTTGTACAGGAATGTACGTGGGGGCATGTGTATGTGTGTGTATTCACTACAGGAGGATGGGAAGGAATGACTGGCTCTCCCACTGGCAGAAATACTTGCAGTGAATGTGGTACTCCTCACCTGAAATCAAGAATTTTTTGGCCAGAACCTGCTGCCTACCTCTAAGGCAGCTCATTCTGAGAAGACTGACACAGGAGTTTGAATGAGGACGGAAAAAGACTGGGGAAAAAAATAGAGGGAAGGGAATAACATGCATTGGGTTAGAAAGTAAAATAGTGTCTACAGTGTTACCTGTTGCTAAATCCAGGAGCCTTTAGTTTGATCATTTGTCCAATGTCTGAACTATTCTATCTAAATAAGCTTGTATTCAGCATTCTAGTAGCTGGCCCATGCAAAAGATGAAACTATCCTTCTTGCTGGTTGCTTTTTTGCTCAGGGAGCAGAGGTTTATATTGATTTAAAGGCTCAAACATATGTAGAGTTTCTGTTTTTCTGCTTGGCTTATTAGAGGAAAATAGTTAATCCAACTATTTTGTGCTTAAACTGTACTTTTTACAACTCAACACCAGTGTGTCTTAATTTTTCCCTGCTCATCTCACAGTGTTTCGGTCTGGATTTGGAACAGTCCTAAGCACATTTTCAGCTCATGTTGGGTAATCTGCAATTTGTCGTGATTAACAGGACTAATCCTTGCTCTTTAGGATGCAAATAAGGCTTCTCAAAATTACTATTACTATCTTTTCTCTACCTTTATTGTATGTTTGTAGAAGTGAGGTGTTATTGTCTCAGCTCACGTTACATTGTGGGATTTGGTTTGTGCAGGGTTGTGAAATGCAGCACAGAGGTACCTCAGCAGAGTTTATACAATGCCCTGTAACTAAATGCTGTTCAAAGTAGTGGCTAGAAGATGGGCAATAAGTCATGTGAAGTTACAGCTTGTAACATTAAATGATAAAATTAAATACTGAGGATCCTTCTAATTGGTGATCCTGTTATGTGTTTTTTATTAAGTAACAGAGAAGCCTCATCAGGAAAGAAAAAAAACTCAACCAGAAAAATATCCTGTCATTGCCCAAGCAAAGTTTATAGTGTTTCCAGAAGTAATTCTAATTAGAGGAAATGTTCATTTCACATCTTAAACCAATCACATACCCTTAAAATTCTGTTGGTGGTGGTATTTTCAGTTTGCTTGTAAATACCACAAAAGTACCTTTTGCTATTATAATGGCTTGGCTAGGATGGAGGGCTGTAATTTCGAAGAGGAGCCTTTGGAAATAATGTGCTACTAGGCACAGGCATTATTCCACATTTAGTGACTCGAGCTCTTGAGCTAAAAGAAGCCTTTCTTTTACAAAGCCTGTACCATGGAGGACCTGTTTGGCACCGAGCAGTAGCACTTGGTGGAACTCCTTTTAGCAGACTGAAGGTATGGAGGTCAGTATGGGATTTGAGGCCCAGGGATCACACATTTCATGGCTGACTTTGTGTGACTTTTCTATCTTAAAACAAGCAGACAGCTTTACTTGTGTTATCTGCCTACTGTGGTCTTCTTGACAGATACTAGTAGTGAAACTACTATTTTCTTCCTTAATATTTCAGGAATATTTTCTCTCTCATATGGATAGTCACCAATCTACTGTTAAATCCATCCTTTGGATCTCATATGTATGTGAATAGCTGGATAGGGAAAGCATCCCAGTAATTTATTAGAAATCATTATACTGTGCATGTGGCATTGAAATACAAGAACGAGATCAGTGTTTGGCATCAGCTAAGACCAGAAAACTGCATATAAAATCTGTATAAAATCTGTATTATATGAACCCCATTCTGATGGAGGTGAAGTCCCAGTACAACTTTGCTTGTGCACAGCTGAAAGGCACCCTGAGAGGTAACTTGGACACTTTAGGATTGTCTGGCAAATGTTTGTCTAACTTGTTTTTAAAAGGCTTAGTAATAATGATTTTTGCAGTGTCCTTACACAACCAGTTACAGTTCTTGCTGTTCTTATGACTAGAATGCTTCCCACTCCCCCCAACAGCTACCTAAGTCTTTATTTCTGCAAACTAAAATATATATACATAAATATATACAATAGATACGTAAAATATGATTAAGGCATTTATAATTTTTTTTCTGTGTATGAAAAATAATCAATTTAAAGATTTGCAATCCATCTTCCTACTTCTACTGGTTTTGTCTTTTCTAAGGCAAAGCAAAAAGGATTTAACTTTGTTCATTCTCCTAAGACGTGTGTCCTAGACCTGGCATTACTGTAGTTGCTCTCCTGTGGACTTAGGCCAGCTCATATAGAGTTCATAGACATCTTTATTGGTGTCTAATTCCCCATGTTAAACAGAGTGCTCCAGATGAAACTTTATTCGTGCCACCAGTGGAACTATGAGTTATGTAAAAGTGGAACAGTTACGTCATGTGCCATATCTGTGATACCCTATGTAATACCTCTGGGAATGATGCTTTCCCCCTTGCCCCAGCAGTAATGTGGTAAGGATACAGCCTATGAACCCCATGTTAAAACAGTGTCACTGCACTATGCATTTGCTTTTTCCTTTCTAAGTGTACTTTGTACTGGCCTTCAGCTAACTTCGTGCTTTTAATACCATACAATTTCTCCATTTTATTCAAGAGTGGTTTGAATTCTTTCCCTCTGAGCAGTTGCAGCTCCTGCAGTGTTATCTGCTGATTTTCAAAAATAAATATGATATTGTATCCTCCACAACATGGACGAACTGAACTGCACCAAATGCAGAACAGAACTCGTCAGTCTTTTACATTTGTTTGAAGTGGATTAAGGACCCATGTCTTAGTAAACTGTCAAAATTGAGTTTTTTTCCATGAAGTCAGTGGTATTACTACCATAAAATAATCAGATGAAAAAGGGATCCATTCTATTACAAAGGTCTGATTTAATGGATTTTCTTTAGCTTTGGCACTGATTTTTGTAAGCACTTACTTATGTACATATAGATACCCCATTGAATCCAGAGGGCCTGATTAGCTGTTTAGAGCCAAGTGCTTTGCAGTCAGGGCCTACAGCTGCATTGTAGACAGCTTGCAGTGCCCAGCTTTTCTTTTTTTTCTTGTGTTGAAATGAACATGTATTTATTCATTATGCTAGAAAATTCACAACAGTCAACATTTTATTAATTTATTTCTTTACTCCGTTTTAAAATTCTGTGCCCTGCAACCTCACCTACAGAAACTAGCTTAACTGCAAATTGGTTTTGGGTATAATTAGCTCCTTAGCAGGCTGTATGCAGTGACAGGGATCTGCACAGTAAGTTTCTCCTCTCACTCTGTTTCCAGACCTGTGAAGAGTTAATAACTAAGCCTCTTGTACAGCTGTTGCTGGATACAAACCAGAGGATCAAAAGCAACCTTTAGAGTCTTCCTATTATACCAACAAGCTGGTCATATCATGAAAGTGCTCTGTATATGCAAGTGCTGAGTTGGAGCTTCAGATTAATTTTATAGTTCCATTGCTTTAGGATGAGGTAGTAACTTGAATCTATGAAGTATGAAGTGATTTCAAAGCGTGTGTATCAAAAGTCAATTCCTCGTCAGGTGTTTTGGGTCTGTAAGATACAGTCTCTACTAACAAATGCTGGTGAGAGCTTGGTTTGTATGGAAGTGTCCATCCTTTGATAATGCAGCTAACTGCACATGGAGGTATAGTTCCCATTCATAAACTTTTTATAAGGCAAAAAGAGTATATTTTATCAAAGTTAAACCTGACGCACAGTAACTGTCAAAATGCTTTTAGCTGCAAGCAGAAGGTAGTATAGGAGGACTTTTTCATGAAAGAATAATTTTGCAGAAGTTTATATAGCATAAAAGTAATCGTGTGCATATACAGATATCTGGGGTCTGATGCACAACCTAAGTAGTTGTGACAACATGAGATGATGTTAATGTTTAATACCCTATTTTTAAGTTATGTTAACTCTCTTTGCAAAAATTTTCATAGAATATCACTTCATGCCTAACTGCTATTTTTAAGAAATGTATGAAAGTTATTTGAAAGCAGAATTTGTATCTGTAGTATTTGGGTATAGCTTCTCAAAATATATTACACAGTTTTTGCAAGACTGGAGAGATGAATATGCCCTGATTTCTACTAAGTTTAAAAATAAAAAAAAATGCCTACTCTTGAATGAACATATCAAGCATTAAGCTGCCTGTCTGTGCTGTATCTTTCTTGGCCACACATGGTAAGAATGCTCAGTACATTAGTTATTCTTAGTTACCCTAAATTAAACCATCCATGGGATTGTAGTTGTTCAAGACTAGAGTCCCCATCTCCTGTCAGGATTATGAGGCTTGTAGCTAGTTTGAAGACTTCTGTTTCCTCCTCCTCCTTGTACACCGAGCGCAGCCTTGGGTGGGCCCCAGAAACCAGTCCCTTCCATTCAGCTCCTAAGTAGGAAATGATGCCATGTTTCACTGCTGAGAGGTCTCCTGGCTGCAAAGCCTGATTACATTTTGAACTGTAGTGAATGGTTAGTGCAAAGTTTTCCTATTATTTTCTGCTAACGAGTTGCAATTGATAATGCCACTCAGCAACAGTTGTTAGGTAGGGAAGAGAGGCATGAGGCATTTTCTCAACTTGCATTCCACAGAGATCACAGTTCTATTAATAAAGGCCATATAAGACCTCTCCTAGCTTCCTGGATACAATAGAGATTCACTTAGTAATGACAGGAATATTGTATGGCATACCTATTTGCCATACCACTTGGTGTAAGGCACCACATTTAGCATTTGTTTTTCATATGCAGCATGTAAGCTAATGGGGGAGAAATGCTTAAGATAGTGTGAATGGTCTTCTTTGAAAGTTCAGAAGGGTTTTTTTTTGGTGGAGCTCATCACCTTCTCTTATATGCTAAATAACTTTACCTAGTATGACAAATAACTGCCTAAGAAGAGTCAGACTTCAAAATAAGTCTCAAGAAGCCACTTGCTTTGAATTAATCAAATGACACCACATATCAGCAAGATGCCAGAACCACTCTCCTTTGAAGAACATAATCTACCTTAATGGGATTTTGGTGAGAGTTCTGTGATGCAACTAGACTGGCATGGCCAGAGCCCTGACCTGTTTCCAGTTACAAAACCCAAGAATGTGCCTTGGCAAGCACTGACTGTTCCCTCACCTTAAAAGAAAATCTCTGAGGCTACACAAACTTCTAGTGAATATACTGGCTCTTGCCTGCTGGCATATTTGCTTCTCTGAAAGGAACTGAGATATCCTATCATCATGTGGATTCATTTGTAGTTGTTTTTTTTTAATTCCTATCTGTATTTGTATGTTGGGACCTTCCTGAGAAGAGCATGGCCACAAGCTGTATTTTATTGTCAGCATTGTTTATGTGCACCTCCTTGAAATGTGTCCTTTCTGAAGATAGCCCTTAACTTGCCAGGAACATAGGTCCTGTTGGCTTGCTTGATTTGCACACTCTAAATTAACTCACATGGAAATCTTCTTCAATTGATTTATTTTTCTGGATTAAATGAATAATAAGCTTTTGAACTACAAACAAGTACAAAATGAAACACTGTGAACTGGGATGTAGCTTAAAACCTGGGTTTTTAAAGCTGTGTAGCAGTAAGACTTGAAAGATCATCCTGGAGCAATCTGCCTGCAAGGCCTTGAAGACAACTGTTTTTGAAGAAAAGCCGTTAGGGAACTCCAGTACTGGATTGGGACAAGCTCAAACAGACCCTCCACACTGGTCTTTTTTTCAGCAGCGGGGTGTAAGGCAACAAGGGAGGGGAGACTGCAGTAGCAGAGCTCCCTGAAGGTGCCGTTCCCTCCCTCAGCCACAGGCTCCTCACGGCCAGGGTGCTGCCATCCATGCGCCGCGCTCCTCGGGGGTGTTCTCCAACATCTGCAGTGAATCATAGAATCATAGGGGCTGGAAGGGACCTCGAAAGATCATCCAGTCCACCCCCCCTGCCAGAGCAGGGTCACCCAGAGTACATCACACAGGAAGGCGTCCAGGCGGGTTTTGAATGCCTCCAGTGCAGGAGACTCCACAACCTCTCTGGGCAGCCTGTTCCAGTGCTCCGCCACCCTCACAGGGAAAAAATTTTTCCTGATATTCACCTTGAACCTCCAATGCTCCAATTTGCACCCATTACCCCTTGTCCTATCACAGGTCAACACTGAAAAAAGCTTAATTCCATCTTCCTGACACTCACCCGTTACATATTTGTAAACATTGATGAGATCACCCCTCAGTCTCCTCTTCTCCAGGCTAAAGAGACCCAGCTCCCTCAGCCTTTCCTCATAAGGGAGATGCTCCACTCCCCTCATCATCTTTGTAGCCCAGTGCAGGCAGGCAGCGAGTGAACTGCTGCTGGGCTTCACAGGTGATGGCTCTGGGGGAGTGCACTGCATGCCCACGTACTGAGCTCTATTCATGACTGCAGCAGTGCTGGCTCTGGGTCATAAATCCATTGTGGCACGCTGCATCTGTTGCACTAGTGGCTGTCACTCGCTGCTATGCCCAGAGTCTTTCTGGCAGTAGGTAGGATGGATCTCTCTCTTTATGACTGTTCTCTCATGGTAGCTGGCTGAAGATTCACTCTGTGGTGGGTGTTCCATACTGACTCTGGTCTCATGCCTTGTGTCTGGCTTCTCTGTCAATATCTGAAGCCCAGGGCTGCTTGGTAACGGATCTGTCTGGATTCATCAGCGTGACTGCTGTCATTCATTTTACTTCAGCCCACAGGTTAGCAAATGCTCTGTGTTACCCCTGCTTGTCTGCATGAAGAGGTCTGGCGAGTGCACCTTGCCAATCTGCAAGCTGAGAAATATAGTAAATGTCTTTGTTGCACATTTGGCTTCTGTAGGGGCTGAGACAGAGCCTTTATCCTACGAGGGTTTTAAGTCTTTTCTTAACCTCCCATTCTGCCTCCCAGCATCCAAGGATATAAGGCCTAATACCTATAAAAATCTCGGGGAAGAGGTAGAAAAACTCTTAGCCATCCATGCTGTTGCTACCTTAATAAAAATACTAGTAATTTGGATTTCCAGCTAAGAAACAGTTGTGAAGTGGTGATATTGCATAGAGAGCAGGTGTGTGCAATAGGGTTGGGTTTTTTTGTGCTTGTAGTGGCATAGAGAAATGTCACTTTATGCTTAAATAACTAATGACATTTTAAGTATTATCTGCTGGAATTTTTCAAGCTGTGGAGCACAGAGGAGTGGTTGGTGACACCTAGGTAGCCTGCCTAAGCTTCTGATTGACTGCTAATGACTTATGTCATTGCATTGGCCATGAAGTATGGCTTGATGCAACAATCTGTTTAAAAAAATCAAACAACAGTAGTTGTAGTCTTTTCCTTGTCCTACTGTTGGAGCTTTATCTTGCTGCACTTTCATGGTGCACTTAAGTTCCTTGGCACTGAGCTGGCACTGCAAGATCAAACAGTGGCCACTGTGGCCTTTTAGGATGCTGGTTTTGACAGTAACCATGTCTCTGTAATGATTTCTGAAACTTGTTTTGTCTTGGCTTCTACAGGGAGGAATGGTCAAGATCTCTGCTGGTTCTGTTCTGTTACCCGTTTCCTAACAGAAATCAGGAATCAGTTTTATGTATTTTTATCTTTATTTCAGCTTCATGGTTGTAGTCTGTTGATCCCAGCAGGAGGCAGTTTCTAGTCCTGTTCCAGAATTTAGTGTGGCAGGTTCTGTGCAATCACTGTGACCCCATAATAATTCTGGTCATAAAAATACAGTGAATCTGAAAATACAGAACAGTTTGGGAAGTGAGCTGACTCATCAGTTGGCTTGAAGAGGGTTGCACACAATTGCTACCTGTGACATAGGAAAAAATTGGACAAAATTGTGCTATTTTCAAAAGATAATACTGTGACTGGAGTTTGGACTGTATTGCAGCAGGCTGCAGCATGCATGGAAAGGTGCGGGGGCTTTTTTCATTGTTTGTATTAAGACTTTTTTTGCATGTGTTATCATAATTGTATTTTTATTGCCTTAAGAACAGTCTTCAGAATAAGGTGAATTCTCCATTGAAAGGAAGAAGTAAAAACTTATTTATTTCCATTTTCATTCCCACCCGTTAAGAACTGCTGCCCCTGTAGAGTAAACTTAGAGCAATTTGCTGACATAGAAACATTGAAACTATATTGACATTTTTAAAAATAAAAATCTGGATAAAAAAGAAAATCACCTGGAATTTTCATTTAACAGCTCTTCCCCTGGGTTATAACAGTTGAATAGCACTAAATATTAGTGAAATGTGACAGAGTGGTTTATTTGAAGCTTGTCTGCTAAACTAAGTCAGAATTCCAAACTCGTCAATAAAATCCTCCAGTTTCCTTACTCTAAGACTGTAGTTTCTGCCCCTTCCCCTGGCTGCCTTTTTGCAGGTAGCTGCATTGCTTCCCTGAGGAACTGTTGCCTAAACACTATCCCCAGCTGCTTGTGTGCCAAAGCAGGGAAAGCAATGGCCTACTGTATTTTCTACATACTTGGATATCCTCTGAGGTTTCTGTTAGAGGTTTCCTGGCAGATTTTTGACATGTTTGAGTGTGCTCTCTAGAGGAAAATCTGAAGAACAGAATCTGAGTACCAAGCCCAAATAGTTTCCAGTATTAATAGTTTTATTACCCAATGAGGTCAAGAGATATGATTTTTATTTTGTGTCTGATGTAACCCAGTGCATGGAGGCTTGACCTGAGAAAGATCACACAGCAATTCCATGTCAGGATGGCAATGAAATAGCATGTTCTTCGGTCTTAATCCATAGTTTAAGCCCCTCTTTATATCAACATCTCAAGTATATTTTAATATATTTCCTGATGATTTCTGATGTTGGTCTAGCTTTCACTTGGTTTTTATAAACTTTTGTTTATGTACAGTGGCTTTTGCCTGGAGGATGAATGGTTGTGCCTAGCAGAATTTAGTGGAAGAGTTGCTTATAGAGTCCTGAATGGGATAAGCTTTGCCTTCTTTAAAGGGTGGGGGAAAAAAAAGTGCATGATTTTATACATTGCAATCTGATCTCCTCCAAAGTATTCAAAGTAACTTAGTAATAACCAGTGGCAAATGTCCATGGATAGAGAAAATTTTCCTAGTACCCTTGCCTTGAATTTGGCAGATTTTGGGGGCAGTCCCATTCCATTGGTAGCTCATTGCTTCCTATGCAGCTCTCTGTTCAAGAGTGAGCAGGTGCTGCTGACTCCCCTGGGGGTCTTCCTCTTTGGAGCTATGGCAGCTGTCTGGGTATCTGATGTTTTCTGTGCTCCTGCAAGTCACAACTCTGTGGCTAGTAAGAGAGAATGGGGTTTGGAATGCCTCTGGAAACTACGCTGTATTAACTACTTCCAGGTTTGTACCACTCCTCTAGAAGGAGCCAGCTTCACTCTCACCTGATGCAACTCCTACGAAAAGATGGAGGTCTTGTCTTCCCAGCACACTGTCAATCCTTGCCCTGCAATGCCAGGTGCTTTGCTGCATCCTGATCCTCACCATCTTTTCCTGAATCTGCTGGGATTCCATTCCAAACGGAAAGGAAATGTAAAATGGAGATGAGTCTCAGAGCCACGGCAAGCACAGAAATTGGCATCAGCTATTTCTTACCTGGAGAGCAGTGCTGATGGCTTCCTGACATAGACACATGTAAAAAAAATCATTAGAAAGGTTTCCTGTTAACTGAACACTACAATTTAACAAGCAATTTTACTATTAAAGCAATCTATTTGTAACGTGCCCTTATAAAAAGCCTATTGCAAAAGCCCTGTTCAAGATTTATTTGCAGAGTCTGATTGCTGGGTGTGTAGAAGGGCTCATTTCAGCCTGTGAGATATTCTAGTTCATTCAGCTAGATAAAGCCTGAGGAAAACAACTTTCTGAAAGCAGCATGCCTGGAAGAGTGCAGTTTTGTCCTCCCTTGTGAGAACAGCAGCAGCCCACCTGCTTCTGTTCTGTACAAGTGTGGTGCCATTCCTGTAGGGCAGTTCTCATGTGCTGTGATTTCAAGGTGAAACTTGCAGCTGCTCCTTCTTATTCCCCTTATCCTACCTAATTATAATCTTGCTTCTGATTTTCTCTTAAAGAAAAACAAGCAGGATGTAGACAATTTCATTAAATACCTGTATATTATTTCAGTGGTTTAGGGATTCATTTCAGTCAGGTACCTGAAAGGAGCAGTACTAATGAAACACAGTAATGTTAATTTCCTTTTAAAAAGTTTACAAATGGCTGCTTTTTATATCAGTAGAATAGGATAGTGAGGGACTACTAGAAAAAAGTGACAGGGAGGTAAAGGTGGCATCTTAACATGTTATTAACACAGAGAAAGAATCACTGTGGTGTTTGTCTATGCTGGAATTTTATCATGAATTGGCTCTCCCTGCAGATTTTGGTTGTGTAGTATCAGCATGATACTTAGTAACAAATTCTACTACTAGTTGGTTGCCTTTGTTTTTGTTATTACTTTAAAAAAAGCTATTGACTTGTGCTGCTTCTGACAAGACTACAGCCTAACTTGCATAATGGGATCAGACTTCCAAAACAGCCAGTGAATTTTTTTTTTGGTAGTCAAACCATGCTTTTATTTATTGAGGATGTAGTTTGTAGTTGATATCTGTAGGATATGTTGTCCTCCATTAAAAACAAACAAAAGACACACAAATACACAGACAAAAAACCCCAACCAACCTAAAAACCCCCACCATGTCATAAAAAAAACCCAAAAACAACCAACCAAAACCAAAACAAAAACCACCAACCCAGAAATACTTTGTAGTTTCATGGATTCTGAATTCCATCATTTCCTTAACTGCAAGTTGCTTATGAGTAAAGCTTGATGCAGTAATAACTATTCTTTCTATTACTAAAAGAATTGCCATTCTGATAAAACAGTTTTAATTTTTCTGTTTTAGGTTGCTTGTTATTCAAGCAGCAGAGAGCACTGAATACTTACGCTTTAAGAATCTGTTTCTCTTCTGGTTAAATGATTAAAAAATTAACACCTTCTTTCCATTTAAATCATGTAAATAGTTAAGACTCATGCTGTAGCTAAGCTGATTCTTTCTCCGTTTTAAAAATAGAAAATGCTAGAGCAGTTCTTCCCTTCCCCCACTGTGTACTCACTAGTCCAAGCTAGTAAATGTTACTGAATGGATTTCAGTGTTGTAGCCCTTCTACAGTAAGTACAGCAAGATCCTTTGTGAAAAAGAGACAGGAGGAGGGAAAGGTAACAGGGATCGATTTGTGGAGGTTCCTCAGACGACACCACCTGCACCAATGACAGACAGGCTTTCCTCAAGAAACAAATAATGACAACAAGCACTGCTCTTCAGAGGAGCCAGAATCTCCCCAAAAGAAGCCTAGAAAGTGTAGGGGAGTGTCCTGCGAAACGAAAAGCTAGCTGGGGTATTCTGACCAGCCAAGGTTAGTAGAGCAGCCATTTCAGGTACCTTGTACTGCAGTATGCTAAGCTGACCCAATTTATGATGTTCTAGCTCTAAACTGTTTTTTGTAGCTTTTTTTTTTTTCCCTAGCTGTAACATAAACAAATGCTTATGTTACTGGAACTTTATTGTCTTGCATGGGTTAACACAAGGGTGTTGAAGCTGTTTCCCTTCTGTCTGCACTCGTATCAGCTGATCTAAAATACCTTTTCTTGTTTATCTGCCCTATTTGTTTTATGCAAGTGTTTAAGGCTTGACTGACCCTGACTTTTGCTGTCCTGTCACACCGTAACTGGATACCGAAGGCTGACTGTTTACAACAGGGAACCAGAGAATGGGGGGGAGGGGGGGAGGTAAACTATACATATAACTTTATATGTAAGAAGTTTATAGTTAGCTGAAATAGGAAGCAACGGATGAACTACAGGTGACATAGTTATTGTCCTGTACTAAAGACAAAGATTTCAGTGTTTGCAAAGAGAAGTACTTAGGAGGTATTTAGTTTGCTGGACGCTGACATTTTACGCAATAAGCAACCAACTCTATAATAAAAGAAGTGTTTAGGACTGCTATTGGCTGTGCCATATTTTCCTTATTTTTTATACTAATACAAAAGTACGTAAAAGGGAGCTTTGAGTAATTGCAAGCACCTAATTAAAGACTTTTTAAGAACAGTGATCATAATTCCAATTAATATTGACTATATCATAAGGCTTAAAGTGAAACAAACAAAAAAAAAGTAAGGAATTAAAACTTTAAATTCTTGATAATATGATATCGAATTAAAAGCTGGCAGTGTTAAAATAGTCAAGGAAAGGAGGAGATGGGAAAGAGATTTGATATATTGTGCATAAAAATAATTATGAATTTAACATGTAAATTTCCTGTACTGCTAGTTTTAGGATGAAGCAGTATTCAAGAATTTAATCAACAGTTATAACTTCCCAAGTAATTGTTTGAATGCAGTGGTACTGTAAGATTATATTTATTCATCAGTTTTAATACACAGTGTATCTTTTACCCTCATATTGTTCACTATTTGGGTTAAGATTTCCTGATCTATAGTAATTTTTATGTATTAATATTTCAGCTAGATAGGTCAGTAGTTCCCAAAAAGCTAGGACATTCTCCCTCAGACTGAAAAGAAATTTTACAAAAGCTTATCAGTGTTAGCACTAGCCAGTCCTTGGTACAGCTCAGGATTAGGCTCTTTTGCCATTCTTATAAGGAAATAGCCACAGTCAAGTTTTGAAACTTTCAAAATGACAGTAAAATACGGAAAGTAAAAATTTTCTGAGGAGTCCATCTTAAAAAAGTCCAGCTACTTACAGACTTTTTGAGATGTCCATCAATAAATACATACACCCAGTCTGGCAGTCTTGAAGTGCTGAGAGACTTGTGTTGCAGTTGAGGCTTCTGGTTGTTGCAGTTACTTCTGGTTTGTTATTCAATTTCAGTTGAATAACAGGTATATCTAATATTAAATCTGAAGAAGACTTTTTTTTCTCCCCTCTATTCCCATCCATGGAGTTATCCAAACCTGACTTTGTTCTTCAGGCACCCTTACAGACCAAATGAAAATAAAGTCATACTGCAATGGAGTGTGTAATTAAGTATCCAAATTGGAAAATGGACTAAAAATCCTGGAGGTGGGGTGTGGGTTAGGGTGGATATGTCATGATAAGATTTGGTAGAAAGGTGAAAGGATAAAGTCAGGCTTGCAAGGTGTTCACCCTACTGGCTTGAGGGTCTGCAACCAGGCTATTGTACCAAAATCTCCTGGATGTGGTAAAAATGGCACTCGAGGCTCAGCTTTGCTGTCCAGCTTGCTTTTAAGGCTAGGAATTAGGCCACATGCTGCACTTGATCTCTGTCTGATTGGGAAAATACTGAGAATTCTGAGCACACCTCGGGGAAAATTGCTTGTAGTCTGGATTAAGGCCGAGACTGCACTTGAGGAGCAAAATCATTCCAGGCAGAATTCTTATCTCAGAACGTTCTTAGGCCTTTTCTGTCATCTTCTAGCTGGGAAGGCCACTGAGAAGTCACTGTTTTAGTGACTTGTCTAAGGAAACAGTAACGGCCCAGGAGCACTGCCAGCTGCTCGAATCAGCTCTGCTGCGTGTCTAACGCACTGCTGAATGGAGAGGGTGATGTGGTTTTACACCTCGGTGCTGTAGCTATGGCACGCTGAGTCTGCAGGCGAGGGGAATACCCAGGCGGTTGCCGACCCTTCAGGAGGACGGCAGAACGAAGGTGTGCGTGCGGCAGGGCGGTTTGGCCGCTGTGCGGTCCGGGCCGGGGGAAGGGGCCCGGAGCCGCCCCCTGCGTGCGGGGCCC
>NW_008618067.1:0-21327 GCF_000691845.1 Merops nubicus
GAAGCGGCCGGCCCCGTCCGTCGGGCGTCTCGCCTGAGGCCGTCTCGCCTGAGGGCGCCGGCGGAACGCCTCCGAGGGCAGAGTGTTGGGCCTCGTCTTTAGGGCCCCGAGGGCGGGCCCCGGATCAGGAACAGCGGCGAGATCTCGCCCGGGTCGCGCTGCTTGGCAGGTGGATTCGAAGGGTGGTAGCAAGGACACCTGATGTGTTGTAACATTCACATTCAGTATTTCACATCAGTAAACCCTCTGTGGGTTCTGGAAACAGTGTAATACTAAGGCCAGAGAATAACCAAAGTTAGAGAATACACATGGCTTCCTCTTCTCCAAGAGAAGTTGCAGGGGTCTATTTTCCAAGAGAGAAACAGACAAAAGGGAGAGCAAAACAATAGGCTTAACCCTTCAAACCACGATACGTCTCACTTTACACCTACCTCTATAAAGATACGAAGCTGTGCTCTAGCACCCAATTCTACAAAGGTGGATGGAAAGTTTAAAACTGCCTATGAAAATACACCTCCCTCTAGTGGGTTTTCTTTTGACCATGTTTCATGTGGAGAAATTGCTTTATAAAGCTCAAAGCCAAGGCACCTAAGCACTCCAGTCTGAGTTGACAGCTCATGTCCATGCAGCTGGGTTGCCAAGCACTATGGGGCTGCAAGGGTGCCACATCACCAAGACCAAAATTCTGATCCCACCCATAAATCTGTGCAGCAAAGATGTGCATTAAGCAATACAAGCTCCAACTTCATAACCATGGTAGCAGTTATGAAGAGTTCAGGGTATGGGAATCACAGTTAACATCTTATTTTTGCTTTCAATGCTTGTGTCTTACCTTTATTAAAGGTGTTACAGAACAACAGTGAGAACATGCCAGTCTGCTAGCAGAGAAAAGTTAACAGTGATAGAGAATGAGGGAGAGAGCATACAAGCAACTTGTTTACAAAACAGTTGAGTTGTTATTTTTTTGTTAGAAAAGTGATTCTGATTTAATAAGACAAACTGCCTCTGGGGGATACTAAAAATACATTTCTTCTGCAAGCAATATCAAGATTTTGCTTCAAACTCTTGGAAACTGTTTGGAAAAAAATAAAATATCACTGTTCTTCCAGGAACTTTCTTCCTTTTTGGATAGCTGGCCACATAGGACTTCCATAGCTTATGGAGAAATCAGGAGGTCTTTCACCAAACACCAGTAAGCTTCTCTTTCCACAGCAGCATTGGGAGAAAAATCTTTACCTTGCTCAAATGCACCAAAGTACACAATCTAAAAAATCTACAGCTGTAGATTTGATTCTCTGAACATATTCTAGTTTTCATTTTACAGCAAAACCAGTCCAAAAAACAGAGAAGTTAGTTTACTTGGCTTCAGAGGACCTTTACACAATGAGGCAAATGTCACTAGTTCTGCACTTTAAAGATACAGGGGGAAGAAGTTTTACTCATCCATCATACCTTTTATTTTCTAACATCAGTATGTGATCATCTGTAAGGAAGTTGCAGGATAACAACTGAGGAACATAACAGCTGCACTTTACAGATTAACAGCCACAAAAATAGAAAGCAACTATACAATCTCTGGGTTTCACAAAACTATTTTCCTTTGTAACACTTGACGCAACAAGATTAACTGCAACAAGTGAAGCTACATCTGTAAAGTGCTGTTTTCATTGGAAGTGGCTAAAAAAGCACAACTACAACAGATTTGGGTATTTGGTGGTTAGATTGTCGATGTCCGCCAAATCTTTCAGGCTCTGTGTTTTTTGATGAAATTGATGAGCCCATTTGTTGAGCTATCATGGGATGTCACTGGAGCATCTGACTCCAGTTCAGGCTCAATTTTCTTGGCAAGTTGTTTTCCAAGCTCAACTCTGCATTTATAAAAGCAGGGGAAGAAAGAAAAAAAACACAACATTAGTGCTAACAACTTACAGTATTTATTCTCAGCCATTGATGTTAAAAATAAGTGCCAGTAAGAAGTGACCGGACAGTGAACACTACAATGAATGTTTTTCCCTTCACAAATTCCTGACAAAGTCCATATTATTCAAGTCAGTGCCACTCATGAACAACTGGCATTCTCACAGCTGCTTAGCCAAACAGACACCTCTCAGATTACAGCATGTCTAAAGAAAAAGTTCTGTTGTAGAAATTAGAGTTTTTCCTCCTTCAGTAGTCATTGGTGTCATACAGTCTGCCCCAATGCAGAATGTGTTCAGCTTGCCACTGTTCACTGTTGCACAGGACATCAGAGTATTGGTTTGTAGCACTGAGACAACAAGCAAGAGCTGAGTTGCAGGCCTGGAAGCCTTCCCCAGCTGTAGTCACAGCAGGCAGTGTGCTGTGCAGGGGTTACAGCCACACAGGGCAAGAACCTGTCTGCATATTCCAGCAGCTGCAAGAAACTAGGCTGCTTCTACCACATCCTCACCTTCCATAGCTTTGGATGCCATTCTAGATTTTGAGGTGTTGTGGTTAAAGCTGTACTTACTCCCATCTCACTCCTGATTTCAGAGTTTATTTCAGACATTAGCTTTTATTAGTCTTCCATGTTCAGTTTCTACTACAAAATTTTAAATAACTTGCTGTGGTGGCATAGCTCTAAGGCAACACGTACAAAAACCTACCCTTTGGACTTCAAGAAGAGAGCTTGCTTACTGGAAACTGCTATTCTAGGCCTGTAGAATAAACTTGTTCTTCTAAATAATTCCTCACAGCATAGGTAGATTTCACCTGAAAAAATCTTCTTGTCTTCCCAATCTCTCTTCTGCCTAAGTCTTTGTACATTATTTTGTATAGTTACTACTACAGATTAAAAAGAATCTGATTAGCTCCTGATTAAATCTTCCATTTTTAAGTGACAGTGACAAACTCCTCAAAGCTGCTGGTCTCCATGTGGAGCTCTTCCATGAACCTTAGTCACAGGTTCATTAAACCTAGGGCTACTATACAAGAATGTTCTTGGCAGGTGTTTTCATGTATCTCCAGTAGAGGAAAATTAAGAGGTGTTCAGTATCTTGATTAACAGATGCCATGAAAAGTGCCCACTAAACTTTTCTAGAGTTAAATAATTCTTCCCCTGCCCCTTCTGTAAAGGAAATAATTTTCCCTTTCTAACTTAGCCTGCTTAACAACTTTTACTAATTTACCACTGCCTCTTTTGATTAAAAAATACTATGGACAAACTTAGTGAAGGACCTTTGGTGAAGTGGTGTCTACAAAGTCATTATGCATGGCTGGACAATACATGGCTACTTATCCCCAGAAAATCTGTTTTCATTTCAAACTGTCCTATGATCATTACCACCAAGTATAACACTTTTTTCCATTGTCTTAAGTCATGACATATTAAGGCATACCACAGTCAATAAATATACAAGAAACAGATCAAGGAGACTTACCCCCACTGGTCATAACTGTTAATATCCCAGACAGTTCCTTGAACAAATATCTTGTGCTCATACATGGCTACAAGCAGAAAAAGATTTATCAATAAACTTCACCAGAAAGCCTTAATAAGCATTCGCAGATGAGAAATTTACTTACCAATGATGGCTCCCAGAGTGAAGGGGTTGAGTTTTGTAAACACAATGGAATTGGTTGGTCGATTTCCCTCAAAGACCTTTCAAAACAAGAGTTACACTGTTACCTAGTATGTTGCAAAACTCCTATCAGAAAACTGCAGTTTATATTTTCCTTATAGCTCACACTGGACTACTTGTCTTAGCACCAAATACAAAATCCTGACAGCTTTAAAGGCTAATTGTATCCTTTTCCTGTTTTATTATGAATATTATAATGACAAAAACATTATCTCCAAGCAGCATTACTAGCTACTATGGGCTCCAGGAAGCAAAACGCAGGTCGCTATCCCAAAGGCAGTGATGAGATGGCCCATCTTTTCTGAAATGTCTCAAAAGGCTTCCAGATCAGCACACTTTAGCAAGAGTGCCATTCACAGGCTGCTCCACATGACCTGCCAAGGTACAAGCTTTACCACAGCCTTCACGCTCAGGACACTAGCACTCTAAGGCCACCGGAGGGCACTGCCCCACTAACAAACTCCAGCGGGCTGCAGAACGCCTCAGCACCACAGCCTCCACCTACAGGAAAGCTATCAAGCACCAAAGCCTGGTTACCTTATGGGGAAGGAGCTTCTCCAGAGCATCTCCACTCAGTCCTGCTGCTTGAAGTTCCTTACGAGCTTCATCAGCAGTCTTTCCTTTCATCAAGGCCTCAGTCTGAGCAAGGAAGTTGGCCAAAAGTATCTAGCAAGCAGAAATAAACATCCACTCAAACTACTGTTTCCTTACCTGGAGTAGCAATACCTAGTGCTTGAATCTAGACCTTGACCCCGTCTAGAGTGAGGACTCAACTGCTTGTAACACTACAGCAGTAAAATGTGCAGTAGTTTAAGCTGCATAATAGCTGCTATTATCTTTTACGTTAGAGTGTCAAGAGACTTGATTAGTATTTTAAGAGTGCATGTACCCAAAGACAGACAGGACTGTTTTGCAGAATTCTGCCCCAGCTGAACCTGACAAGCCTCCCTGTGAGAAGAGAGAAGCTAGGATTTCACATAGCCCTTCCACCTGGTAGAATCTATACTTTTACCTCATGGTCTACTATATGCACAGAAAGCAAGGTGCAAAGATTAGTCAGAGGTAACCAACTAAGATGTACTTACTCTATATGGAGGGAAATCCCCCACAGCATACCATATACCAGTCCCCACCCATTAGGAGTTGTTCTTAGTTTCCTATTCCCTGCCTAATGTTAGATTGTAGATTCGTGTGTGGTTTTGTCCTGTTACACTGAAGATAAATTATTATAGCTATAGCCAAATGAAACCTTTTACCTCCTCCTTTTGTAAAGTCACATTCCAAAACTTTCACCTGTACTTGGTGTTACTTGACAAAAAATTACTTCTATGCAATTTAAATAGGACTTGTAATCTGAAATAACAAGATTTGATAGTGAAGAAAACTTCATAGAATTTTTTTTCTGAAATATGAAATAGTAGCCCTGGACAGGTTTCCACCTTCAGAATTAAAAAAAGTGTTAGACATGATTCACTGAAAATCTTCATAGAGTTTTTTTTCTGAAATATGTAGTAGCCCTGGACAGGTTTCCACCTTCAGAATTAAAAAAAAGTGTTAGACATGATTCACTGAAAATCCTTAGCTGCATGATACATTAAACTAAAAACACTGGACTGGTTAGTAAACATCTACATGTAGAAGGCTATCACCCTAACTATGCTACTATACTCAGAAAATTGTCCTGGTTTAAGACTTGCAGCAACAACTGAGGAAGTTTTCAATAGCTCTGAGAATTTGCTTCTTCCTGTTCTAAAACTATTACACTCCCTACAATTCCTACAAGGAATGTTTTCTCAATTGCTCAACACTTTCCAGACTCAGCAGACCAACAGGCCAAACCATTATCTGCCTCAGGAACTGCAGCTGCAATTTCTTAAAGAACAAAAATACCACTGTATTAATATAATGCATATAATCTGTAACTATAAATTAGTTATTTTCAAACCTGTTGTGAGTCTTCAGAGCCTGTGTGTATAGTTTTAAAAGGACATTTAGAAATCCTGCACACTACAACACTGAATAAGCTTCAGTGCCTTCAGCTGCAAGAAAATATGAGTGCCCTGACAAAGAACTTGTTACCTTGTGATGCAAACCATTTCTGACTGGATGCTGGGTCTGGACTGGGATCAGAAAGTCACAGGGAATCATGCGAGTTCCTATAAGAAAAGCTATGTTAACCCTGCAACAGGAAAATCTTAAATTCACACCCCATCTTCAGAGTTACTGGAAGACTCAGTCACTTTTAAAAGCTTTTTCATAAAAAAGTTGTGGTTTTTTTAAAAAAGCTTTTTTCATTAACAGCCAGGAGAAGTAACAATAAAGCTCTGAAGTTTCAGCTTGTTGACACTCCTTATGGTAGAGTTAAAACCTGCACCTTGTAGCCTTCAAAAGCCACTCAAGAACACCATGGCAATATGATGCTAGGTTAGATAAGAATCCATCCTCTAAATCAGTGTCAATTCTGCAGACTCTTGAAGCTTTGCAGCCATTCAGAACTCCAGGAGGTATTGAATAGTTTCAGTTTACCTTGATGAATGAGCTGGTAAAAAGCATGCTGCCCATTGGTGCCAGGCTCTCCCCATACAATAGGGCCAGTGTTGTAGTCCACCCGAGAGCCTTTCTTGGTAATGTATTTGCCATTAGATTCCATATCACCCTAGAAGAAGGGAAGGGCAGAATCACCTTTCTCGCAGAACCACAGTATCAGTACAGGTTTCTATACATACTTCAGCTGTGAGTGCTGCTTGTCTATAGATATTTCATAGGTATCAGGGATACAGCTGCATAATTTATAGACATCAAGATAATGGAGGTGTAGGAAAAAAAAGCTTGAAATTAACTGAGCAAATAAACTGTTATCCATATTGGCACCAGGTTCCTTAGCCCTTGATGACATGAATTTAAGGGACTGTAATTTTAACCTAGAAATATGCATTCAGGTTCTAGAACCTGACCAGAAGCACACCTACCAACTTGATTCTTAAAACCTACAGTCTGCCCGAGCCTCACCTGCTGGAAGTAGGCAGCGAAGCGGTGCATGTACTGGTCATAGGGCAGAAGGGCGTGGGTTTCACAGCCATAGCAGTTTATGTACCAGACTCCCAGCATGGCCAACAGGACAGGCATGTTCTTCTCCAGAGGGGCAGTACGGAAGTGATTATCCTGCATGACAAAGGGAAAATACACTTTTAATAAAGCAACTGTCATCCCGCACAAATCTGGAACTGGTTTTGTTGTTCTGATGCAGGGAGGGCATCTCCAGCACAGTCCTTTTACAGGTATCGAGACAGGAAGCTGAACTTTGGAAACCACCCCACCTGCAGCGACCTTACTAACAAGCATTAAGAGAAGCATATCTGGAAGAGGCATCCCACACTCACCATCCAGTGGGCTCCTGCAAGCAGGTTCTCAAAGTTGTCAAAACCTAACAACAGAAAAAAGTCAATTTACTATGACAACTCAAGTTTGATTTGTCTTGTAGGTAAAACTGTAAAACAGTTGAGATTGCTTGCATGCAGTGAAGCTACCAGCTCCTAACTGAGTTAAGTTGCACTTTGATTTCTCCTGAAATTTCCATCCCCTAAGCCAGATATATTTATTTAGGATTAAAGCCTGAACTTCAGAGCAAGTCCAACTTCATGAAACATACTTCAAAAGCCTTTGCTTAAAATCTCCATTCAGGTAGAATGAGCAACCTAAATGAAAAGCATTAAAATGATGCTCTCTATTAAAGGCTACATAGTTTTCAGCAAGTTTGGACACCTAGTCACTTCACAGCCATGGTGGTAGAAACATCCATAAAAAAACAGGGCAAGGCCAGTACAGCAGGGATTTCCACATTGGTGTGAGGAGAACCAGACTCAAGACACAAGCCAAAGTCTCAAAACTAAGTTCCACTGTTCCGTCCCTTAATTTACCTGATTTCTTTGCTCTAAAATTGGGTTATTTAAACCACCATTTTCACTAATGATTAGTTTAACACCATTCTTTCCTGCAAAGCCAGAAAGCCCAATTCTTATGTGGAAAAATGAAGGTGAAGTGTTTGGCAATCAAAGCAGGAGCTCTATGGTCTGAAGACAACCTTGGGAGATGGAGGTAAAACCAAGAAGTGCAAAGAGACTGGTGTGTCAGAGGTCAGCACCAGATCTGTCTGACAGCAGAGATGAACAATTTCTTCCAGCCAGAAGAGTAAAGTTCCTGGCTGAAGTTTGTTTTGCTGTTCATGTAGGTTTTTCTACACATGACAACTGCTCGTTATCATTCCAAAACCAACAGAACCAATGCTTTTGTTCTAAACTCAGTCTAAGGGAATTCTAGCTTTTATTTAGAAAAATTAATTACATTATGGTTTTAGACTTTATCTGAAAGAGGCAATGAGGAAACAAATGCAATGCTGCTGATCAGCCTGCTCATCAGGAAACAGTTCTTAGAGCAATTTCATATCAACTGTGTACTCCCTGCATTTGAGAATGCATCAGAAATGCCAATTTTCTAACAATACAATAAGAACATGGAGATCAATTTAGAGGGTCTGTTTGCTGCACAGTCAGCTGGAGAGAGCAGCAGCATTCCTCTATTATCAGGCCTAGATCAGGTACTGGGGACAATAGGAAGTAATGTGAGAAAGAGATAGTTAATGTTAAATGGAGCTCAAAATACAGAAGTGGAGATGTGATTTTGATGTTCAAAGTATACAGTCACAGAAACGAAATAACTTAATTCTTAAATAGTTTAGGAATGTCAGTAGCAAGGCCTGATTTTCAACACTGACATGGTTTTACCTAAATCAGGCACTTTTGGCTATACAAGTGACTACAGAGATACAGTTTGGCTATTTATGCCCAAGTATGTGTCATTTCTGAAACTGCATTTTGAGTACTAAAATCTCAGCATCTCTGTTGCATTAGAGATTGTTCTTCAGCATAAGCACTCAACACTCAGACCAGGCTGGACAAAGTGATATCTGTCCCAAATCTGACCCACAATCCACTACTGTTAATGCATTCTACAATTACATTCCTGAAGGCAATGGACTGATTCTTGGCATAGTTACATCACAGGAACACGTACCAATATGCAGGGCAATGGAGAGACCAATAGCAGACCACAGAGAGTAGCGGCCACCAACCCACTGGAAACAAGAGATTGGTTTAGACAGAAGTGCAAGGCTTTTATATTCCAACTTATTCAAACTATTAGGAAACAGCAGCATGTGTTTAGACTATTTTCAGCAAAATCACTATTCTTTCTGGTGATTATTAACTACACTTTATATGTTATGGTCAAGGAAATCTGCACCTTAGAGTAGCCCTTTAATAAATCCTTAATTATGAATTTTTTGAGACTTTGAAGTTGTCCTGCTTGTCCCATTTAAATAACATCTGTTGAAGCAGATTCCTGCATTAGTCCAGTTCACTTCCAAATGCTAAATTTGAAGCTTGTATGAACTGCTTTCCTAATATCACTCCTCTATAGGTAAAGTCTGCTCCAGCAAGACTCTGTCACTATCCAGGGAAAGGTAATGCTCTAGGTAATTTCTGAACAGCAGCTTTAAAATCTAGTTTGTCAGGCACAGAGTCAATGAGACATAAACCAACTCGTTTCTGATTAAAGGCCAAGACTAAGGGCAGTATACTTAAAATATGCATCTGTTACAAAATACCAAATTAGACTCCTGTTTCTGATGTTTGACCTTTACAGGCCTAGCTTATATACAGGAGACCTCAACAGTCAAATGTCACTGCTTATAATAACTACTTACATAGAGGAATAAGTTAAGACTTGTATCTCCTGTTACCCAACAGCTGAATAGACAGCCAAGAAAACAGAAGGCTCCTCTTCAGATGTTTAACTGCAAGATTTTAATGGAATGGCCAAGACAAGACTCTTGCTTGCCAGACATGTTCTCAATTTGCCTTTAGTTATGAGTTTTCAGATGTTTCAGTACAGAGACTACAACTATTATAATTTAGGTGTTTTGGCAGTTTCCTGACATATAGTTAGAATAATCCAGCTTGCTTCAGAAAATGCTAACAATTAACATCTACCACACAACATTAGACATTTACTTACATCCCAAAACTCAAACATGTTCTCTGTGTCAATTCCAAAGTCTTTAACTTTAGGCTAGAATAAAAAAACATGTAAAAGCACTGTAAGTAAAACCAACATTCTTAAAAAGCTTTGTCTAGCTAAGAAACACAAGTTTGGAAAATTATATATTTAATAGGTACATCATCTTTTCTTTTAAAAAATACATAGCATCCATCATAAAAAAAGTGTACTCTCATTTCCAGCAATCACTATTCAGTAGTCTCGAATAAAACCCATGGCATACACACATTTCCTGATCAATCCAAGTGGCAATACAGTTAGAAGGTGGACTGATATCTAGTTTACATTTAACAGAACCAAAATGGAAGAGAGGAACTTCACACCACAGTATCTGACAGCCTCAACTATTGCAGTCTTCTTTTAATTGCTGTTGATCTCCCCACTTCACACTTCCGCACAAGGCGCCACATCAGGGCGCATTATCCTCATCACACCTACAGATTATTCACACCAGCTACCTGCACCACTTCAGCACTCCAGGAGGCTACAGGAGTAACATTTGTTTACATAACTCTGTTCACACTCACTTAAGCAATTACAGGTAACAATAACAGCACAGCCATTTTAAGTGTAAGAGAGGCTGATTTCAGATTTAAAGCTTTGCAAATAAAGCACATACCTGTAATGAAGGTTTCTTCATACACCAGAAGCACTGCAGTAATTTTCAGAAAAAAAACCTATGCTTCCTTTCAAGAGGAAGGCTAACTACTGGTATTCAAAGAATAGTGTCTTAAAAAAATAGGCTTCCTTACTGGATTTTAAAATGAGGCCATCTTAAAGGTAAATATAGCAAATAAAATAGATTTATTATACTTACACCATTGGTAGACAAGGCAACAAAATGCTTGGCCACAGCTGAAGGCTTAAAAAAAATAAACAGATGATTAGATCCAGAATGCTAATTATTTTGATTTCTGGTGTGAACTGCTACCACTTACATTTAAACAAAATACCATTCATTATAATTTGTTATTTTTGCATCATCAACTTGCAATCATCTTATTCACATTCAGTGTGGGATTTGGCAGCATGCCTGCCTGAAGATAACATTTTGATAATATTCTCATGAAGCCCTCTGTAAGCAGTCACTACTTAGGGGCAGCACAGTTCAAGTATGTTACCAGTTTGGAACATCACTAGCACCACTTCAGAGCAGATGGAGTTTGCTGTACAAGTGCTACCTTTCCAACTAGGGTCAAAGATCATGGCAATTGGAATTACTGACAGACCTCAAGCTCCAGGGTAGACTTGGGTCTTTCATTAAGTGTTATGGTAAACAAAGCTGAGTTGTCTACAACAGTACTGTAAGAAGGAATTTCAAAGCCCAGCTTTCAAACTAAGTACAGCTATTCTGACTGGAACAGGTTAAACACCATCTTAGAGGTTAGAAATAGGAGAATGAGCCAAATACAAGGTTTCTATTCATAACACAGCCATCTGCCACAGAAATGTCAGCACATCATTTCAACCACACTTCATTTCTAGTTTTTAAAGATTCACCAAGAACTGGAAGGTAAAGCCACACAGACACCATATTTTTGGATTTCCTGTCAGTGGTCCACCAAATTATTAGCTGGCTCCAAGGCAAACACTACACTATTACTTAACAGGCAGGATTTGGGGGAACAATGCATGACAACTGTCTATAATAAAAACTAGTGGTCTTATCAGACCTAATAGCCTGTTACTAACCATGAAGCACTGAAATGCTCCATTTGCTGAGCTATACAGACTGTTCAGGCAGCTATTGGCTCTGCTCCAAAGCAGACAGGATGACCAGAGAGGAAACACAATGAAAAGCTGTTGCATTGTTACATAACCTAAACATTAGACTTACATCATTAGCAGCATGTAAGAACCACTCTTTGGCCGTTTCTGCATTGGTAATAGTTTCTTGGGTGGTGAAAGTCTGCACATTAGAAAACAATGAAGCACATTAAACACTATACATAAAGTTGAAACAAGTTCAAGCTGCTAAAACAACCTATGTTCCAGGTAATCAGAGTGAGTCTAGATGTTTGTAACAGACAGTTGCTGCCAGATTTCAGCAAACAGCAAGTTTATCAATCCAGTAGACTAGTGTTGCTAGATTTACTTATTTAGTTTAAAACTGGTACAGATCTGGAATTGGCATAATCATTCTCCAATTCCTACCTTCTCTCCCCAAAACTGTTATGCAAAACTTAAGATTTTCTATTTTAGTCTTTCACTTAATATGAAGCTTTTCCATTCAACTAAAAAGGAACTAATTGAGTATCAAAACACGATAATCTAGCTTAAAACAAGGTTTATCCTCTTGTTTTTTCAATGTCTACTTTTTCACGTAGGAACACTCATTTCTGCTAAGACTCTTGCCATAGTTTTGTTTTGCTGATTAGAGGAAAACCTTTTTCTGCTTTATGAAGTGTGTACAGAAGTTCAGTCATGCAGTTTTGCAAGTATCTACAACCATTCTGATTTACTCAGCCATCAAAATTTAGCTTTAAGGGGGAACACTAGATTCAACCCACTCTCATCTGATCCAGAAACACTTCATTATGAAACAGGCCTGTTATTGAAAAAAAAAAAAAAGCCACTCATCTTCTTTCAAATATATCCAATTATCTAACTACAGCCTGTCAAACAGAAATTAAGTGTTACTCTTTTAATTTCGCTGTCTTCTAAGCCTTTGAACCGCAATCCTTGAACTTAATTAACCAAAATGACCATCAGTATTACTTTGTGGAGTTTCCTTATTATTCCATAAGTTGTTTCTCAGCTGCAGTATCGCCAAGGTAAGATAATGAGCACCACCAAAGAGCATGGCCAGCAATACACACACGTTCATTTGTTGCAGATTGTCTTCAACAGCAAAAAAGTTCTACTGTGCTTTACAAATGGAGGCAACCCAAGTTACCCAACTATGGAGTTTGTCTTCATTGGTTTCCTCTGCTAAAGCAGAAGCATTCCTCAAAGGAAGATGGCAGCTAGCACATTTACAGAGTAAGTTATTAGCAAGGCAGGACTTAAAGGCAGCTATTAAGACTATATTCAGGAATAAATGTCATCTTATAAACTACCTGCAGACTATCTTTACCTCTTTGTAAGTAAGGAAGCTTAGTATTTATAGCACTCAAGGAACTTGGCATTTAAGTTTAGGTGAAGGTATTTTCTTACCACCCTAGAACAGAATGAGGATTCCCAAACTACATGCAGTTCATTAATGCAAAAAAACCAGAACACTGTTAACAAGTAACACTGTACCAATAACCAAAGACAAAAAGTGACCTGAAAGTAAGGAATGAGATGCCAAGATCTTCAATTTCAAAAAAATAGCTGAATAGGATTCCATCCACAGAGAAGTACAGTAAAATCAACTTCTGTGAATAAAGCTTGTGCCAACTGAGAAATACAACCTAGACAACAGGAAGTTACTTATGTATCTTGCTTGTGTAGGTTACATAGTTTTCAGTACTTGTCTACATCCCTAAGTATTTGAGTAGCATCAACACAAGCTTGTACTACAGGTTTAGAACAAATCACAACATGCCTGTTTAGAAATGGGATACACTACAAGTCCCTGATGTAGATCTTCCTGTGGACAGATGTCTATTCTGACCAAATCCTTTACAGTCAGGATAGTCACACCCTAGTACTTGTATTAAACATACCTTTGATGCAATAATGAAGAGCGTAGTGTCTGGTTTAAGCTCAGCCAGGGTTTTGGCTATATGAGTACCATCAATGTTGGATACAAACCAAACACGAGGGCCTCCCTTGGAATATGGTTTCAGGGCTTCAGTTACCATCAGAGGGCCCTGGATGGAAGCAACAAGTAGATTTTTTTTATCATTGCAAGCATGTACGCACACAAAAAGAGGTGGAAGATGTGTAGAAGTCAGAAGCTTACCAAGTCAGAGCCACCAATCCCAATGTTGACCACATCAGTGATGGCCTTTCCAGTGTAGCCCTTCCATTCACCACTACGGACTCTCTGTGACAAAAAAAATATTGCAATGACTATTTTATACTTAAAGTTAGTGATTCTAACACTGGAAATAGACTGTGTTTTCAGGCATTGTTTTAGAAAAGTATCTGAAGACTACTTTCAAGCCTCTAGACTTTAAAGCCTATGCTAAAGCTACCTTCTTAGACATTAGATTATGTCTAAGATAGCACTTCATTAAGTGATAGAAGCCTAATGCACATTTAAAAACACACTGTAAGATCAAACTCTGTGTGGACAGCTATAAAATTCACAACAGTATTGACAAAAGCATGAGAAATCAAGCTAAAAATGAAAAAACCTTGGGCAGTAAACTATTTATGATAAATATTTGAACCTGGAGGGATTCTTTAAGTGTCTTTAATTCGAACCAACTTTGCTAATTAAAATGGAAAACAATATATGAATAATTTCATTGAGATAAATTTATTGGCAAATGAAACATTTAAAAATCTCTTCTATTGCATGCATGTTTTGTATTAAGGTTTTTTTCTGGGCTTCACCTTGACAGCATATAGTACCAGTTTCTGCCCTATTCTTGCTGGTTTAAGTTACTGGGTGTTCTCACAAACAGAAGTACCATGATTAAGTAATATCAAAACACTGAATTCTGTCCATCATGTACCACCTATGGATTAAAAGTTCCAATCACAAATGGAATCTTTCTAGTGTCATGCACACTTCTACATACATTCCCCAATCCTAAAGACTTTTTTTTTCAAATCACCTGGTTATGGTGATCCTTGCTCTCCTTCCCTACAGATTTTTACATGAAAGCTTTGTTTTTCCAAACAGAAAAAATCCATTTTTAGCATACACTACTCCTGTAGCCTGCAGATGTTGCCACAGTTTTAAAATACCATCTACTAAGTGAGCTAACTGAAACAAGCATCTTTGTTAATCTTTCCAAAGAAACTGCTTAACATTACTTTTGTTTTGTAGAGAAGATACATCTGCATGAAAAGTGATATTCACAGGCTCTGATTATTGAAGCCATCTAGCTATAAGAGGGTGGCAACACTGAAAGCTCTTGTTTCACACTACCAAAATCTTAACCAGCTAAAAACTCTACAGTGGAAAACAGACCACTGAATTTCTGTGGCCATTCAATCCTTATCTTATCTGAAGAAACTACTATATTCAGACCAATTCATGTCAATTATTGTGGCTTGGGCATTTATCCATTAGGAACTGGATATTTTGTATAGGGTAACAAGTATGAGTTGGCAGTGATACTGGCCACTACCACCTCCCTAAAACTGCCAATAGGAACCAACCAGGTCCAGCTCCTCGGCCATGTTTAAAATGCACTAAAACCATTAGGTGGGCTTTTACCAATTAGTTTTATCACACAAATTTGGCTTTGTTAGAGTGGTCTGTGAAGTTCTTCAGAGCATGACCTCAACTGATCTGACAAATGCCTACATTTTAAAGATGTACAGAATTGAAGACCAATGTATTATATTTGAAGGTAATGGTTAACTGCTGTATTTAACTATGGAAGAAAAAAAAAAAACAACTGTCATGCTGCAAACAAGAGAATCTGACCTAGAACCAGACTTTTAAGAAACTGTTTAAGCAGAGCATAATCAAATTGCAAGTAAGCTGGGAGCTCAGCGAATCACACCAAAACCAGCTCCATCTCCAGGCTTGAGTCAGAACTATCATAAACCTCAAACAAATGCACATAAATTCCTGTGAGCCAGCCTACACTGGTAACCTTCACAGTACACATGTAATAACCTGGCTAGGTATAGAACAAAAAAAAAAAACAAACCTGTCATGCTGCAAACAATAGAATCAAGAGAATCTGACCTAGAACCAGACCTTTAAGAAACTGTTTAAGCAGAGCATAATCAAATTGCAAGTAAGCTGGGAGCTCAGCGAATCACACCAAAACCAGCTCCATCTCCAGGCTTGAGTCAGAACTATCATAAACCTCAAACAAATGCACAGAAATTCCTGTGAACCAGCCTACACTGGTACCCTTCACAGTACACATGTAATAGCCTGGCTAGGTATAGAACAAATATATGAAAAATAAGCCATGGTGGTACTTCATACCTGGCAGAAGTGTTTCATTTTGTCCAACACTTTGTTTACTTCTGGAACAACATCCTTCCCATCTACAAGTATTGGCTTGTTAGAACGATTTCTCAGAGCAACATGAAGCACAGCTCGGTTCTGAAACAAGAAGGCAAAAAAATCGGTGAAGCCGTCTCCACATTCTACCCAGGGGCCTCAGGTGCCTCATTCAGAAGGTGGTACCATCTTCAAGACTTAAAATTCCTGGATATTAACTGGAATTAGCAGAGCAGTAGTGTGTATGTGTATATACACACACTCATCACCAGCTATCTACATCGCTCTCTCACTTAAATTCATCAGTGCAGAGTGCTTACAAAACCATGTAATATGCAAAGTAAACAAATAGCTTCTTAGTTTACTTTGACAAGAAAGCTCAAAACCCCCTGAAAAGCATTTAATGATTGAGGTTCAGAATTCAGCACTACTAGTACTCAGTGATCTTAATTATTTTGGCACACTTCAGGTATACAAGGATGAAGTTTTTCCCTATTAATGATATTAAAGGAAGAGACAAGTATGTATTTAAATATTTGACAGAACACAAGTACAATAGCCACATTATTCTATCCACTGCCCACAATTAAATGTTCCCTGAAGACCAGCACAGCAGATATGTAGGTGGTAGTTGTGTTATGGGAGAAAACCAAATCTGTTAGCATATACCACATTATATTAATTCTCCAAAGTTATACACAAGACAAAGCACTGCAATCTGGCCTGTGATACAGCCATTCAGGTTCTCAACAGTTTTATTCCAGAATGAAGGCTTTAGTCAATAATAATGAGCAAATTAAAAAATTAGTCTGCTCTACCTCACTGTTCCTCACTACAGTGAGAAGTGCTGAGAAAAAAACAACACAGAAAATGAACTGCCAAGCTGTGTTTCAAATACCAAATGCTAATTCAAAAACAATCACATTCATGGTTACTGACTTCAAATAGAAAAAATCTTTTAGTTACCAATTCTTAACATGTAACCACTTAAATTTTGGGTGAACAGATGCAATTTTTTAGCAACCCTCAACCATGGAATCATGTATTTGGTAAATACTGCTCACTATCACACTTGAAGGAAGTTTTGTCTTGATCAGGAGAAGCAGTCATATTTGACTATGTCTACAGTCCAACAGAAGTATTTTCTAAACATTGTGTGGGCTATGAAGACTGTCCCCATAATGAGTGGTCAGGTATGAGTCACCTTGTGATGCACTTTGCACTGGACCAAGCTGCAAGTTTTAACTCATCTGGGACAAACACCTGGCAATGACATGCTTGGCTGCACTATGAAGAACTTCCACATAAGCACACACCATGTAGCCGATGCCTGCAGCACCACATACAGACAAGTCTTAAAGACTTAAGACAAATAGCTAAAATATGTTCTAAATCAGACAAGAGTAGCAGACAAGTAATTTCTTGTTGTTAAGCAGCTCTCTTCTGTCTTACTGCTTTAGGTTTATTCAGTCAATGGTGTTTGACAGCACCCTGTTCTTAAGGTATCACGACAGTTCCACATTGTCCAGAGGCTCATATTCCAGATCAAAACCAATTTGCTTTGGTATTCCATATAAACAAAATTAAACCAAATCAAATTCCAAGTCAATTTCTGACTGTAGATGAGAAACAGCCCGATAATATTTCTAGACTCATCATGCAGGTAATTGCTACATAAAGTTGCTGTATCAAGACAGTAGAAAAACAAATGGCTAGCACCAGAAGCCAAAGACATTAGAGTTTGATACTGTTGTGATTCCTGTAAAAATAGCAGCTGAAGTCTTCTCAGAGAGAAGCAATGTTTGCTGTCATGTAGACAATGAAGAGTAACTCCATTACATATGGCCAGAAATGGGCTAACCCTATAATAATTTGTGTCACATGAGGCTAGTGAGGCAATATCTGAGGAAAAAATCCTCCAGGTAGATTTAAGACTTTTTGCCCTCTTTTCCTGCTTCCTTTTTTCACTAGCTAGGATTACAACTGAGTTAGGGGCATCAACAGAGAAAGAAAGGGAACCATTTCTCCAGGGAAGCTCCATCTGTTTGTGCATTTTTACAAACATGGAACACTCACAAATAATACGATGTCCAACTGCTGAGTTACTCTGCTTAAGCAAACACCTTGTGCAACAGCTAAATTAGTCAATAACAGAGTCAAAAAAAATACTGATTTCTGTGAATTTACCTATACTAAATAGCCTTTAATATTTATTTTAGCAGACTAACAAAACACACTGTAGTGTTGCATTTCAATCCTATTTCTACTTTCACAACAAAGGTACAGTTGGTTTCCTGTATGTTTTAGTGAAAATTTAACCATAATTACAACCTTTAGATCTACAAAAACAGGAAGATACTTACCCTCTTACTGAAATAGGTAGCCAACTTCCCAAGACTGTTTACAGTCTCTACTGTTAGACATACCCAAAGATAGGTAGCATCAACAACCCAAAAACAGATAGTCTTATACAATCCTCACTAAAACTTTGTAGGCACTTTACTAAGCTGTATGAACACTGACATTAGGCAAAAGCATGTAAGGGATACCTGGAATGCAATACTCTGCTCCATGCCCTTTGGAAGATTAACTCATCTTCCTCTCCACAAAAGAGAGGATGAGAAAAAAAATATATATCACTGAAATTTTAAATAAAAAAAAAAATCAACGTGTTGAAGGGAGGATTGAACAGCTTTATTCAAATGTTTTCCTCTGTCTTTCTGTCAGAGCTGTTAAAATTTCTCATTTAAGTAGTGCAGCAAACATTGCTACCACTCACTAGTTCAGAGTAGAAATTAGAGTAAGTTTTTTCGGCACAACTGCAGAAAAAGAACTATGGACAAAAATAGCCTTACCTCAGTGAAATTGATCTTCTCTCCACTGAACATGCGCTCTCTGGCACTTTCCACACCCCTTGACTTTGCCTGAGAAATGTAAAAATAGATTCCTCTTAAAAATAGTAGGAAACCAACATGCACTACAAAGGTCCAGCTACATTAAAGACCGTGAGTATTTACCACATGAGAGTGAAACAAAAATTATTATATTAAAAGCACCACTAGATTCTAGCTTAAAAATTTATTCTCTTATTTTTATGCAAGTATTTTTACGCAGATTATTTCCTTAAAAGATTACATAGTGACACGTGTTGAATGACCAAGATGCAATAAATCCATCTTAATTAGTTTCACCTTGTCATACGGCTACAGGATTCATTAATGATTCTTTGCACAAGGTTAGAATTTCTTTTAAAAAGCCCAGTCTGAGAAGTAGCAAAAGTAATTCTGCTATGGCTATTTTTGCTAGTTCCTTCCTTTTCAAAATTCTGTGTCTTATCTGGTCTGCCTAAGCCCTTGGCTGAACCAATAAGTAAGGAAGGGTTGTAAATATGGACACCATGCTAAATTGAAATAAATTACAAAAGCTTCTTTCTTAAAATACAACCAACTGCAAAGGAATCTCAAAACCAACACTGTAAGACATATCAAGTGTTGTTCCAACTGCAGGTATAGAAGATAGGACCTTCTCTTACAACTTGATATGAAACTCACTTATTTTACTGCAGACCTCAGTATCAGTCCCATATGCCAGCTGGTCTGTTACACAGGCAAAAATATTTTCAATAAGCACAAGAAACAGATCTGCACATTGAAAAAATAGCCTTGTACCTTGGGGCTAGAGCACAATGCAAGACTTTGAACAGTGGCAAGATTTGTACACAGATGCCTTTTAACTTGATGGTCTCTAAAATTCAGAGCTAAACTCATATAAATAATGCTAGAATAAGCAGTACAGGTAAAAGTTAACTTTAAAAAAAATATTTGGTTCCTTAAAACAACATTTGCAAGACTTACCAGTTCCATCAGCATTTTCATCACATCTTCTGTAACAAGGTTCTTTGAATAATCCAGTAAGATATCCCCATGATCACTATTCAGGGTCAAGCTGTCAAAACAGATTGTTTAATCACACATTCCTGAAGAGTGATTAACAAGACAATGCTAACTCGTCTATAGATGACAAAATAATTGGGATTCTAATTATACTAAGTTAGTAAAAGACAACCTGAAGGATTGGTCTGCCCCATAAGTTTCATGAAATGGTTTTCAGCAAGGTAAATTGTAGTGACCACTTTATGCTTGTTAAAAAGTCCACATACAATGAAGTATATTTAACGCGGTTGGACAATCACGTTCCTTTTTCAACAAGCCATTGGCATTCTCTAGCTATAATTAGCATTTTTCTCATATAGCATAGGTAAAAAGCTTAGCACATTCTTTGCTGCTAGAAAGTTACACCATCTTCCTACAGGTCCTTTTGACAATGTAGTCATTCTTTCACGTGCAAATGTGAATAAGCATGACTTTAAAATCCACACAGCTTGGTTTACAGAAACACTGTCAACCACTATGCAGAATTTTAAACCCCATTTGTGTGTGGAGTAGTCTCCCTCAGTCAGCTGAAGTCTAAACTACTTAACTAAACCTCATCTGAAAGTTACAGCCTAAAAGTGCTTGCATCTTGAAGTGTTAAGTTTACATATGAAATGAAGCACAGAAATAGTAGTCCACCAGACATCAAATAAACTCACTCAGATTTACTGGCCCTGTATCTGCAGGAGAAGTATTACAGCCCCTCTAAACAGTTTTCCATCCACCACTTCTTCACACCAATTTACAGCCAAATACACACTTACTCTAAGGTGAAAAATCAAAGTTCTGTAAGTAATTCAGTAGGCCTTCTCTAAGAGCACAGAAGGCCTTTTATAACTTACACTCAAGTTTTGCTCCATATGCGTAAGACACAGGAAATCACATCCATCTAAGTTTTTAATGTTTCCACATTGTTCATTATCTTTCCTGCTTTTTCTTTCCCAGTACTTGAGCACAGAGATATGCACTGTTATTTTAGTGACCATGTATGCCAGAGACAAATCATGCAGGGACAAACCATGGCATAATTGCTATTCCAAACAGATACAATATGACAGAGCAGGCAAGATTCTACAAAGGAAAAATGGAGCTGAACTTGCAATAACAATAATAATCAGCAACAATAATAATAGCAATAATAATCAGCCTAGACGTTTGTGTGGTAACCTGTCCTTTTTCTGATCTTAAAATACGAAAGACACTAAATTAGGAAAGGAAGGTGTTTTCAAGCACAACTATAAGAGTGTTTCTTTTATAGGCAAGAAAGTGAGGCAACTAAAGGAAAACAGTAACAATACTATTCATCACCCTTCTCTTCAGCAGGCTGCAAACAGTAATTCTGAAACCCTGACCATCTAGCACAAGGATACCTGGAATATGGCTAGTTAAAGGAAAGACCTCTCACCTGCTAAATCTGCTATTTCTTGATACAGTACAGAAAAACGAAATAGGGACAAATGTTGCAAGTCTTTTTATTTGATATTTGATGCAACTTATTTACAGAAAGGCCTCATACTTCAATACATTTTACTAATGATATAGCAAGATCATTAGGGTACTAATACTTCATCAGTTTAGAGAAGTAGAAAGCAAAATCCTCACCTACAAGTTAATA
>NW_008618068.1:0-12216 GCF_000691845.1 Merops nubicus
AATCGAATGTCTCCGCAGACACTCGGCAATTTCCGTAGCCAGTCGTCTGTCTTCGCAGCCAGGCGGATGTCTCCGGATGCACTCGGCTGTCTCCGCTTCTACTCGTTTATTATTTATGAAGAAGAGACCAAAGTTCGCAGAGACTCCCTGTTTTCTGTGGAGGAGCCTAAATAACAAGCATTTATGAGAGTAGATCTAAATTAAATGGGTTGCCATGGTGCTTATTAGTGGCATTAAAAAATAGAACAGAGAGTTTGATTCTTGAAAGAATTCAACTGTCATCTGGATTGCTTTGACAGTGCATTGATGTGTGAGAATTCTTTAGGTTGAGCTGATGCTACAGCATCTTTAACTTCTTGCTTGCAATGTTGCTGAAATTGCAAAGCTTCCTGACGTAACAGGTTTGGTCTGGCCACTAGTGGCCAGAACAATTTCCATGAAGAAGGTGCTGAGCGAGCTGGGGTTGTTCAGCCTGGAGAAGGCTCCAGGGAGACCTTATGGCAGACTTTCAACACTTAAAGGGGGCCTATAAGAAAGACGTGGACAATGTTTTTAGCAGGGCCTGTTGCAACAGAAGAGGGAGGGTGATGGTTTTAAACTAAAAGAGGTGAGATTTAGCCTGCATAGAAGGAAGTTATTTTTTACAATGGGGGTGGTGAGAGAGATGCCCAGATTGGTGGTAGAACCCCCATCCTTGGAAGCATTCAATCTCAGGTTGGACAGAGTTCTGAGCTACCTGCTCTAGTGGCACAGTTGGAACTAGGTGACTTTTAAAGGTGCCTCCAACCCATAATGTTCTATGATTCTGTTAAGTCCACTGAGGCTTTATTTAGACATAGGGTCATTTTAGCATAACCAAAACTGGCTTTTAAATGCAGCTTATATAAAACAATGCTGATTGTTGTTTTGGACACTTAAAAACTATCTCTGTAAGCCAGGTCAAGTTTAAATTAATGACACAGGCTGAACCATCTGGGCTTGGTTTATACCAAATTATATGTATCCAAGAGTTTGCACTGGTTTCAGAAAGTGTTTAATCTAAACATTGGATTTGAAATGTCACACAAAGGGAGAAGTGCTGAAAGGCATCCATCTAATTATTGTACTTTCAAGGAAGAGAACTTCCCTGCTTTAGGAAGCTGTATGCAAACAATTTCTAAAAGTTAGGTGATGGTGCTGCTGTGATTATTTTGAAAGTCTTGCACAAAATTAATTACTCTAGCCTTTGGAAGTAGGATCAAGTTGCCAATGAACCACCTTAGACAGTACTCATTTTAGACACAGTGAAGAAATATTAGAAAAGCTAGGAAGTAGTATGTTTAAAACACATACTGGGCAGACACTGTTTGCTTTATTACTCATGCTAAATACATTTACTGTCTCATATATATATATATACACACACACACACACACGCGGTCTGCTATATTTTTTTTAATTAAAAATACTAAAAAAAAAAAAAAATCCAGCCGGGGATGCAAATTACTTACTTTCAATTTAATCACATGATCTAACTGACAAGGTTAGTCAAATAGATCAGCTTGTTTTTAATGCACAAAGCTGTAGTTTTTTCTAAAATTTATGTCATAGCACCATCTTCCTCACCTGCTTACACACAAACCACCAGCAGTTATCAGCTTACAGCCTTCCACTCCCCTGTGATCAGATGACAAATACCAAGTTTCTTTACACTACCTCTCTGAAGTGGCAAAACCTCAGAAAACCTGTACAGGGTTATGTAGCTTCCGGGTAACTGTGAAAAGAAGCTAAATTACAGGAAGGATTTAAACTTCCACTAGTAGATTTGCAATAATTTTATTGTCTGAAACTTCCTTTACATAATTATTGGCTACCAGACCTACCTAAACCAAGCACTTACCTGTGTCTTTAGCATTCACATCACACAGAAAAAATAATCCATGACCTGGGAATGTGATATATAAAGCCTGTATTGACCCTCTTGTAGCTATGATGGAACTTGGCTCCCTAGCCAATGAAAGCTATTCTGCTGTGAAAATGGAAATGCATGTATCATAACTAGACAAAAATCTAAGTGGAAGTTCTTGTTTGTTTGTTTGTTTTTCCCCCATACATTTTACTTTGTCACTTCATTTTAAAGAGAGGCAGTGAATCTGAAGAGCATTTGACACATTTTATTATAAATGGTCATCAATACAGAACCGAAGTAATCTTTATAAATTATCTACCAAAACCACAAGTGCAGGTTAAGAAACATTCTCTAGCATGAGCAGAGGGTTTGTGGCTTTCAGATTTTACTTTCTATGAGCCTGTACTTAGGGAAGAAATAATTTTTAAAGGCTTGGCTTTTTTAAAGTATGCTTTTTTAATGGTTTTGATTTTAACATTCACTGTAAAAAAACCTGTTGATTTATCAAAGGGAAAAGCAGAAAGAGTGACACATGACTTTTTTATCCAGTAAATCTTGAATAATCCCACTGTATTGTGGGTTTAATGCTAATTTAACTGAAAAGGGGAACTATTCCAAGGCAATTCAAAACTCCCACATCTTTCATACTTTTTTAGCATATTGCCTGTCCACCGCAGAGCTGGCGTGGGGACTGAGCAAGTCGTAAAGACTTCACTCCTGTTCACACTGGAGAGTTGCTCTCCTCCAGCGCGTGCACTGTCTTGCTTCTGTTACAACCATTCAGTAGATTTTGTACCTTGCTAGCTCCCCCTTTTCCTGTAATCCTAAATCAATTAAATACACAACATCATGCAGAGAACAGCCCCAGCTGTTGCTGTTCTTCAGGATCAATAGATTAATCCAAGACTGCCAGTAGAGGATTTAGCAAGCCTTTAAGCAAATCACTTTAGACTTGACTGTTACAGACAAATGCTGTTGTGTAACATAGTCATCTGTGACCCTAGTCAGTAGGTAAGAGCCTATGTTCTCTTTCTGCTTTAAAAGAACAATGCCTGTTTGATGTGTGTGCGTGTCCATGTATGCTGCATTGGGCTGGAGGAGGGGCAATATTGCCCTAGTGGTTGAGTACTCCAGGTTATTACTTGCCAAACCAGAACATTCCTTGTCCATCAGCTATTTCTTTTGTGTTATGCTCCACAAAGAAGTGGAATTGTAGGTGCTATCTTCTAGACTTTTACCTGCATTTTAAGAGGTAACACCTTTGTAGTAGTTACCTACCACTGCGTAAGTGTCCCCAGCCTAACAGAGATATAAGCAGCAAATTAGTTTCCTCTGATCTTTAAACACAAGAATATTAAAAATTCAATCTACTGTTAGCACCAAAATGACAACATTTGCCTTTCCCTATATTTTTTTCTGTCTTCTTCAAACATATTTCTGTATCACTGACGTGCTGATGTGATCAACGCTTTGGGGCGCTGCTCAGCCACACTTCAGTCAGCTGAATGCAAGCAAAGGCATAATAAAAAGCATGGAATAACACTATGTTCCATTTGAAAAAAAGTCACTCTTTATACTTGACCCTTCTGGCTGGAGAGGTGTCAGTGGTTTTATTCAAAGCGTCGTAGATGATTGTATAGAGACTGGACATAGGTGAAGACACATGTGGGATCTGGCTTGTGACCCATCACCATCATGTCATCCACGTCTATCAGATGATCACAGTGAGCCATTTTCCTGTAGTAATAATAAAACAGATACAGCAAATCAAGACTTGAATCTTATAAGTAGTTGCAGCCTTAGCTTTTATTTGCTGCTCTGATTTGAGCATCACTGAGTCAATTAAGAAACTCTGAGGTTTATCAGCAACATTTCATTTCACAATGGAACAGTCAGGCTCAGGTTGGAGATTTTTTGTGACCATGGAGTGTTCCTGTTCTTCCCCTTTCTACCCCTACACTGGGATATGATCCAAATGTAGTTTTTGTTTCCCCTCCCTCCCCTCAACTGCCACTCAGATCCTTGATACCTGTAGCATGTACCCCAATCTCACATTCCTCTTCCCAATTCTCAGTAAGCAGGGTCATGAGAGTTTGCAAGTCTTAGTTTTCTTCTGGTTTCTATATAGGACATTCTAAAAGAATGGGAAGCCATGAGAAAGAATGGGAAAACACAGTAAGAGATGAGATGTGTGAATGCAGGTGCATGTGGCTGTGGATTGTTTGTTCTCTAACACCCGCTATCTTCAAGCTGTGAGTGACTTGGAGAACACTCTCAGATGATCAGGTTGGAGAACAGAAGCCTAACAGATCTGGACTAACAGAAAGAAATGGATCTACTGTTGGAGCTGTTTCATCTGTAGGATGAAAAAAAATCCCAAGGGCAGGAAGCAATCTGATAGCAGATACTGGACTCACACTAGAGTGAACAGCAATAAGTGAAAGAAGTATCTTTTCTGGCACTAGAAGAGACCAGTTAAAGGCCGTAACAGCTATTAAGTAGTCATTGCTGTAGATTACACTTATCTACTGTTTCTTTTATCTCCTTTCCTTATACATTTTCAAACCATTTCCTGACAGATAGCCACACATGGATTTTTACTATAGCTGCGGGCCTCTGTCTAATTTCTAGTAGGAGCTAAAAAGCTGGGGAGGGGTCTTCCTCAGGGGTTCAATCCCTCTGCAAAATTGTTGCACTGCAACAAGAGTGGTGTAAACATACCAGAAAGGGCTGTGAGAGGATGCCTTTGATAAAACTGCACTGGGAAGGCTGGATCATTTCAGGCTCTTGTGCAGACCTCAGAGGAGGGCACAGACTCCAAAAGTTGCAAAAGTGGCTTAAAAGCAACTTTGCATCTTCCTCCCTCTACCTCTGAGGTTCTACCTTTTGCCTCTTAGAGCCCAGCTCTGGGCTCCAGCTGTATTCTGTAGACCCAGAACGATGAAATGGTTCGACCAGTTTTAACATGCTAAAACCAAAATTTGCTGCATAAGCCAGTGACTCATCTACTGAAGGCTCCTTCTGTAAACAAAGAAGAAAGACTGGCCTGGCATCTAGAAACAATTCAATCTGATCACTGTCCTGAACTCTCCCCACAGCTTCTAGAAGGGACCCAGATCAACAAGACTTCTCTTGTAAAACAGTCTAGTAAATGCCAGCATACAGCTGTGGCAAATTTGCTAACGTGACAGATGTGGCAAACAACTGCTAGATATTTGTGCAAATCTCAGAGGTTTTAAGTTGGGGAGGAGTGCTACATCTTTGCTAAACTGACACTTGAGACCACTCTGAATGACAGTATATTGTGTAGGCAGTAACAGCTTGGTGACATCATTCAGAAGTAGGAGGCTATTGAACAGCCCTTCCTCTCAGAGGAACTTGCTTCAACATCCATAGGGTGGGCCCATCACTTTCAAACTGCCATTACCTTGCATTCAGTCGTAGTTTTCTGAAATCTTTACCACTCCAACTGTCTATTCTGACACACTCTTCTGGCACCTGCTGCTTCCACTGCAGAGATTGCCTAACAGTACACATGTACACCACTATGCAAATAAGGGTAAATACCGCTCACTTAATTCTCAACTGACTGAGAATCTGATAAAGTGGTACAAGTTTCCATGATTCCTGGGAAAATGAATCTACATGCAGTCTTGTTAGCAATTTTAGTATTCCCATGTACCTACTAATTGGAACTATATGCTCAGGTCTGAATCCCCCAGACATGGAGCATGGAATCCCTCTCAATTTGTGTTGCATAAGGACATGCTGATAGGAACACTCACCTCCAGTGGCAGATGAATCCATTGTTCTCACCGTACTTGAATTCCAGTCCTTCACTGAAACAGCAGAAAAAAAGGGAAGGCTTTGCAACATTCTTAGCTTTAATATAATAAAAGTTTAAAGAATAATCTGCAAATAATACTTATCTCTTCATCTGTCTCTCTCTGTCATTACTGACCCATATATATATAGTCTGACCTGCAAGGAGAATCTGTAAAATTCTGCAATTGATCTGACTTGTGTACATGTGTCAGTCTGCCATTGGAGGTCATTCCTCCCTCCAAGTGACTGCTGAACAAAGCACTAAAAACTGGAAATTTAACAAAAACAGCTGGTCATGTTGAAGAGAAACTTAGTCACCGTGCTAGAAGATAGGCTGCACTATGAACTCTACTATATTAGGCAGCTCAGATTCTCAGCAGATGTGACATTATAGCCTAATGCTCCACATAGGACCTACAGTATTCTAAATCAGTGTCCCACCGTGGGATGTGTAGCCAAAGAAATGAAGTTTCATTATTACCACTGGGTCACAGGACGACACCTGTAGCACCATCTTCTTGAAATAAAGAAATGGGATACAGCTTCAGCAAACAAATTATTTTTGCCTCTTTTACCTCTCTGGTTGGAAGTTTTCACTGTTGTTGCATTTTTGCTCTTGCTTTGTCCCAGCAGACCTGCAGACACATTAATTGCTCCTGGTGAACTGATGGTCTCTCCTGAAAACTTCTCTGATATCCTGGTTACTGCAGTAACGGGAAGGTGGGGCATCTGTAAGGTCACTGCAGGAGCATGGGCTTCAGGGGGAGAATCTGACATGTGAAAAGAGGTTAGTTCATGGGAGGCTTTTGCCTGACCTAGTGAATAAAAAGAAAAGGAAAGGGGAAGTAAATTAACTTGCAGATTTGTAGCAAAGCTACAAAACAATTTTCATGCGACAACTTTATTTTACAAGTCATTGGAACTATTGCACCTAGTTCTCCCTGTGGGACATTATACTATTTAAAACACACTGCAGAAGCAAACCTAGTGTAAGCAATCCTTGTAGGAACCATACCTATCCTACATGAACCTCAGCAAGAACTTCTTCAAGTCATTAACCCACTAGCATCTGCATTTGGTAAGCTCCTCATCTTCTTCTGTGCAGCCCCTGTCCCCAGTCTCCTGCCGTGGGCTAGGAGTTAGCATTCTTGTTCTTTTCATGGTTTTATGAAACACACTGTCCCTCAGTTTTCTCTAGAATGGAGATAGTAAGTCCTTCCTTCACTGAAGGACGCTGGAAACAGACAGAAGATCTGCAAAATGTTTTGGGATGCAAGGCTGCAGTGGCACCCAGAATAGCAGGCCTAGTTATGGCTCGTGCTCCAAGATAGTGTGACAGTAATAGTTTCTAATTAATGAAACACCATAGTGCAAGATTAACAATATGGTTAAAATTTACAAGCTAAACTCTCCTAAGGAAATAGAAGTTAAATGGTATCAGAGTCACAATACAATATCCATGCTGAAACCATAGCAGAATCTAGTGTTTGCAACATGTGAGAGCTTCTCTGTGACTGCCAGGATCAGGTATTTCACAAATAGTGCTACTTCATTTTATGCCCTGTTCCTACCTGATGAAGACTGATGTCCATTTTCAATGATGGAAGAACTAAAAACTCTTCTAAACTCAGGTTTGTGATGGTCATCCAGGTCTACGCTCTGTCAGAACAGACAACAGACACGACAGCTAAATTTCAAACTGCAGCAAAAGTTAGAATACCCAGAAACACTTGCCAAGAACAGGTTTTCCTTGTGTTAGTGACCACAATACAAGAAGGGAACAATTACCTAACCCCAAAAACCAAACCTGCAAACCAAACATGGGCAATGCAGAACTTGAATCAGTCTTCACATACTTGTTCTTATAGACCCCATGCACCTAGGAGAGATTCTTCTGCTTTTGTTAGATAAAGATATCACCAACCCCTGTGAAGGTGATAAACAGAAGACTGCAAAACAGTGGAGAGATCAATTTGGATTGGATAAATGCTTTAATTGCTCTGCAGTTTTATTAATGCTCTGCAGGTCTTTGTTTGTTTTTTTCTCTCTTCCTTTTTTCCTCTGTTTGCTGCAGGAAAAATTACATTCTCATAAAGTGTTGTAAAAGCATTACATAAAAGTGTGGTCCTAGAACTTTACAAGCTGCATTATAATCTGCAACTTCCACAACAGTATTTTTTTTCTGAGAAAAGCACCAATATTTCCTATAATGTTTACCAATATAATTACAGAAAAAACAGCCAAGGAATTTTTTTTGTCTCCCCCACCCTGCTGGGTCATGTGTCTGTGTGGAGGCATGCAAAAAATCATAAGAAACTATGTGATTTTTGGCTGCAGGCACTGAAGAGGAAACTACTTCACAGGCACTATTATTTTAATTAAAAAAAAATTATAGTGTAGAAAAGTATATTTCACATAAAACACAGAAACCCTATGATCAATTCAAGATAAATCAATAAAAATAGTTTCTTGGAACTTGTCTGATATTTACCATGCATCTGTTTACACTCATCCAAACTTAATTAAGGCCTGACAAAAATGTTAATGCACACTGGAGATTTTTTAAAAAGCATTTAACCTTGTTAGATGCTGCAGAGTGCACAGACTGGTTTAATATTCATTACTTGAGGTAATGAAAGTTCTAATATCTCAAATACATATCCCAGTCAACTCCTGGTAACTATAGTCTGAGATCTCGCTAAGAATTTATTATTAGATTAACAGTAAGGCAGCCTAAACACAATTTTGGCATACAGTATACAGTTGTGGGCTTAGATTCTGATCCTCCTAGATATTTAAATGTCAATCTCCAACTGATTTCAGTGGAACACAGATGTATATAGCAGAATTTGGGCGACAGGCCTACACTACTAAAGTCAAGGAAAAACCATCTCTTGACTTAAAGGTTGGGCCTTACATTCTCAGATCACAGTTGGTATCCAGACTACTCGAAACTACAGTATAATTTGGAGCAGCCATTAAAGTGTAGTAAAACCCCATTAACCTGACTTCAAGATGAGTCCCTACGGCCTTGTAAACGAGCCTCTTACAAAGATATATTACAATAAAATGCAGAATGGTGGCAAGACATTGAGATGCTGTGAACTCTTTAAGGCTCAGCTTGGATGGTGTACTTTATTATATTGGCTTGTGTGCTATTTTTTAACCTGGGGTCAGATTCTCATGTAAATTTTTTCTGCACTAGGTGAGGAAGAGAGTATCACCTGGATATGATTTTCAAACAAAAGGATACAAAGTTCAGAACAGGAATGGAGTCTTCTCAAGAATGTGGAAGATGTACTCTCAAAAAGGAAGAGTTATAAAGGCTTCTCAGTCAGGAGCTTTCATTTAATTCTCTCGCCTAGTTTCTAATTCAGTGATCTTCCTCAGGCTGTATGTGCACATATGTGCCCTGCTAGATAAAAGCGCAGAGGTCACATGATGAGCTAAGACATTCCTTAGTCTGTTTACCACTAAAATGTGTAAGAGGATGCTTTCCAAACAAAAAACAACGGTCACTCAACCAACCAATCACGCACAGCACCACCTTTTAACACAACATCGCTTATAGACCCATTAACAAGACTGACAGCTTTCCATTGATGCCAAATGAAGGCCTCAGTATATCAATCAAAAGGAGAACTTTTGCTTCATTTTAATTTTCCTCTATCTTTCTTATTTCAAAAGAAAGGAAAATCAACTAGATTAAGGAAGTTAGCATGTTCAGAACTTCTCACTCCTTCCTAACATCTAAAACCTTCTTATGAATGTGTCAAATGCCTGTGTAAACATGAATCTACATTATAAGCTGGAGGGGTGTGGGTGAGCAAAACAATCAAATGAAGTGGTCATTGCAAAAATCATGTGGAATCCTACAAACTGAACTGGCTTCCTAATGCAGTCACAGGTGATGCCTTTATTTATTTTATGCAAACCTGATTCCCACATTTTGACTACCAGTGTTGGGGAAGAAACTGGTACCAGACTGGAGGACGGGCAAGGCCCATGTGCTGATAAAACAACAAACCCCAGCTTCAGACTCCGCAGTGCATTTAATAGTGTCAGGCTAAAGGAGTTTAAAATCCACGTTGCTTGGAGAGGCCAACATTCTGACAAACCTGTGTGTGCAACAGTACTTGCTCTGTCAATGCTCCATACAAAGATTGTGAAGTATCAGAAGGACAGGTACCTATATCTGTGCTTAATAACTAGTACTTATTTGTACAACTCATCTAACAACAACATGATAAGCAACTGGTGAAGCTGAAGAAAAGAAAGTTAACTCTAAAGTCTGGCATGCCTTACTCAGGTTTGCCCTCAGAACTAATCTCTCTGTAGCTCAGAAGCTTCCATGTAATTTGGGGGTGATAATACCTTCTGCAGCTGTAGGGCTGCTGGAATTTCTCCTTCACTGCAAAGAAGTTAGGCCTTGGGGCTCCATAACTGGAAGCCGCTATAAAACAAGCAAATATTGTAACCCAGCAGTGAAAAATCACACACATTCAGAAAAAGTAATAACCAGATAATGAAGTTAGAAAGAAAAGAAATACTTCTTTTTTCCCTTTCTGAGCCTCTAAAGTGCCTGTTACATCTTCAAGCTTTTGCCTGCAAAAACGTCAAATTGTACAAGAATGACAGGCAAATGAGATTCCTCTCTCTCAAATGAGAGATTAATCACCCAAAGACTTTCATAAAAGCATCAATTATCAAAAGGTAATAATTTGATCTAGAACTGCTGTTTATCTGTGATAGGAACCTCCCTCTCTCACACATGCCAGGTGGAACTGATGCTTCGCTTTAACAAACAGCAAAACCGTCACTGTTTCCTGCAAGGCAAGATTTGACACTCTCTTCTTTGCATATAAAAAAATCACTGATGCATAAGAATTGGGGAATAATGAAATGTGTGAGGAAATGCAAGCAAGACTGCTAGATGCCAGCAAGAACTGCACCATATTTACCTCTTAATTCTTCTACTAGAAAGCTACTGTCCATCAGATAATGCAAGTATTGTCTACCTGTAACTAAGCCTGAAGAAAAAGCCTTGAACACCATAACATACTAGAAAAGCTTTTGCACATGGAGTAATCACTGAAGAAAAACAGTAGAACCACTTTTCACAGGACCTCTTCTGAAACACAGCTGGATAAAAATGGACAGCAGGGAACAATTCTGTCTTGGCAGCTTCAGCAGGTGCCCATGGCTATGTCACAGTGAATTAAAACAAAACCAGATCGAGATGAGGATTAAGGCAACCTTGGAATGCCAGCATTCCAAAAAGACACCCGCAGACAGTGTAGGAGAATGCGAAGAAGGAAATGGTACTACCAGACTTTATCAAATTACAGGAGTAGAGATGGTTTAGAATCATAGTGACACACACCCCGGGCTGTATGCAATCTTCACAATAACGCAATAATGAATAGTGCCTTTCAGTGCATGTGTAGCTAGAAAGAGCACAAATATCTCTCAAAAAGAGATGCTTAGTCAAATTTCTGACTGAAAGAAACAAAGTCTTGCAATAGATTCAAACAGGAGGGGACAGATTAACTTTTGGGCAAGTAAATTATTTCTGTATTTGGAAAATATCCGTCACAAAAGTAGAAAAAAACCTCAGTAGGCTTAGAAATTCCAATTGGACAAGCTTGGAAAAGTTACTGTGGATTTCTTAATTTGTTTAAGCTTTTTCTCTACTTTCAGTACTTGTTTTTCTTGATTTCCTTCTCACTCCAGGCAAAGCAAGATTTTACCTACTGACTGTCTTTCAGTTTGTCAGCTTCATAATACATCCAGTTTTCGGTCCTTCCCTTTAATATACTTTTTCAATAGTTTCTAAGGTGAATAATTCCTCCAGCCCTCAGAGGGGTGACTTATCTATAGCACTGCCATCTCTGTTTGTCATGCTGAAGAACACATTTTTGTCCAAAGTTTTTCTGTTAATCTCTTTTGCTCACCTTTCCTCTGATTTCATGCCCAGACTCAGTGAATTGCTGTTTACTTCCTTCTAAATTATATCTTCAATTCTAATCTAGATATTTGCTAGTCTGTTAATTTATAGAGGTTCCTTCAGAGCAGACTTACCTTGAAACTCTTCTGTGGAGACAGGGATGGGAAGGAGAAAAACCTGGTAAGTCACTAATTGAATTATCTAGGAGCTCAAAACAAAACTAGGGAAGTACATCCAGATTTTATTCAAAGGGATCTACAGTGTCCTAATTTAACACATTTTCTAAGTGTAGGGTACATTTCGAGGATCACCTCAGCGAAGCAGTGATAATAAAAATTGGTAAGGTATTCAGATGTAACAAAATTCTACTATACTTTTGTGTGCATAGATGTTACTTAATAAACAAGTAAATGACTGAAAGTTCTGCAATTCACTGGCATGAATTTACACATCTGCTGGTGGTGTTCTGTGCTGGTATACTGAAATTTTATTTTAGCCAGTAACCTGTAACTATACATTAAAAAAACTTAGTAAGGAGGTAACCTTCTTAAGCTAT
>NW_008618069.1:0-4840 GCF_000691845.1 Merops nubicus
CCAACCTAAAGGATTCTATGATTCTCGATGTTGCAGAGAAGGACGCAAAAAAGAGAACAGTAGGGAATTAGGGAATTTTATTGGAACTGCATTACTTTTGGTAGCACTTGCTTTACATCCTGCAGTATGAGGATTTCTTCAAATGTCCTAGTCAAAAAAGCTTAATACCATTTGAACCCTAAATCCCAAAACCCTTAGAGATAACTTTCTTGAGGTCTGTTTGAACTGTGAAAAGCATACCCTGCTTCAATTGCTGAAATGTCAGAACCTCTGTTGTAGCTGAGAGTTTTCAAAATTTACTGTCATCATCCAAAGTATGAACAACTTTGGTAACTATAATTTTATTTTCTTTTCACTATCTTGGACATTTTATTATGCTTACTTCGGACATTATAAAATAAATAACAAACTGACTGCCATCACAAACTCATCCACAGGGTCTCCAAATAGCAATTTCTGAATATGGTCTTCCTTAGATCTCTCTCAAAATGGTAGTATAGTGCAAAATGTGGAAACTGTAGTATAGATGAGTACATATGCTCTTGTCCTTTAGCTGTGTCACAGTATGTTAATACCGGATATTTGACCTGACACACCTTGCTTCAGCAAAGCCCCTTCAGAAGGGGCTTTCATAGAGCAACAGTCCATGGCTGCTTACTAACTCATACAATAATTCAAATAATTTCCATTATTAAGGCTTACCTTGACTTCATATGCCATCGTGCCATTCATAGTAGTGATTCAAAACCCAGTGAATAAAAGGATATAGAACACAGTGTAAGTATCCACCAGTGCATTGCAATTATGCTTAATAAAAGTAACATTTTTTTAGAAGTTTTCAAAAAAGACTATGATCTCTGGCTGATGTGGTTTGTGTATGATACTGTCTAGAGAGTGAAACTTCGTGTTAATTTTTGTTGTTGTAGAATCAAATGGAAGAAAGCTATCATTTAAAACTATCAGTACATATCCCTGGTTTCTGAATTCTTCAGTCATTTTGTTTTTAAATAAAAAAGATTTTCTAGAAGAGAAAATAATGTATTCCCATCTAATTAGTTATTTTCCACCATACACAGGTAAGCATTTACTCCACACTGTCTTCGCAAACCTCCAAGTCATATTTAAACCAGTTAGTTTTTCCTCATTAACTTGAACACAGAAAGCTGAATTATGCAATATATTTGATATCTATGCTTTTCTGCTGTATCCTTTAAAATACAAAGTTAGGTTGCTTAGTTTTACTGGAACTTTGTTGTCTTTTGCAATCGTTGCTGCCACTTGTTATCTATATAAAAATCCAAAATTAAAAGGCAGTGTAATGGTTTGAAACCTGCTGCCCCTGGTGGGTGGAGATCTGAAACCCTAAACCAGGTACAAACCTGAATGAAAGGGGCGTACACCTGTCCTATTCCCACTCCCCTTTTCCTGTCTTCAGGACTTCCTGCCAAGGTCTATAAAAAGGGGAGAAAGGCACGCCTCTCTCTCTTCTTCCTCTTGCTCCTTTGACCTTCTGCCTGGGCACACGCTGCTCTGCTGCTCCCTGTGCTACACGTGGCCGTGGCCATCTTGGAGACCTGGGCCTGATCTACAGACTCTTCCCTGACTCCATCCACGTCCAAGGATTGTGCATCCAGCTTCAATCCACCTCAATCCAGCGAGATCCAGCACCGGGGAGCCTCAGCATAGCATTTGGGTTTTGTATATTTGGAAGTTTAATCTTCCTTGCCTTGTTGTTCCTACAACCCCCCTTCCCTGTTAAACCCCTACCCTTCTTCCTTTCTGTACCCTGTTAAACCCCTTCCCTTCTTCCTTTCTGATCCCTGTTAAATAATATATTTCATTTTGTTAATCTTCAATTTGGTGCAAGGTTTTCATTACCCCTGCCTTCCTTATTTACCTCTCTATCTGGGAAACTGAGGGATAAGGGAGCTGGGACACAGTTCTGCCTTCTAACCGGGACAGAACAGGCAGTCTGAATAACTTTTCTTAACAAAAGTTACTCATACTTAAGATCAACAGAAGAATGATGAAAATAATCATAGATGTATTCCACTACTTAATATTTTATTCTGCCAAGACAGGTATCACGCTGAATCCTACAATTAGTAATGAAAACTGTTATAATGATTTAATAGCTACAGAGGAAACACATATCCCTTTCTTGGCAAAAGAGAATCCTGTTTATTCTGTGTGTTTTAGGAAAAAAAAATTATTTCTCTCATGGTCTTTGATGTAGTACAGTAATGTAGCAGACTATTAATATATGTTGAGTAATTTCAGTTGAGAAGTTTGTGGGTTTGGTTTTTTTTTTTTTTTTTTTTTTTTTTTTAGTATTTTATGTAGATGCAAAAATAACTTTTAACCAGTAAGGTTTATAATTGAAAAAAGCATACCCCACATATTTTAGAAAGCAGTGTTGTAGCAGCTTTTGCTCCACTTACATATGAATGAGAAAATGCCAGCAAGGGAAATCCACCTGTATGGTGATTTGACATTTCAATATGAAATTAGCCAGTTAAGATACTGTTCATATGTTTTTTCCTTAACCCGTGGTTTTTAACTGTTTAAAACCACTAATTGTGCTTTTGACTAGGACCTAAACAAGATGTCAGAGGTGCCAGAGACTTCATTTTAAAGCTGTATCAGGATCAGAATCCAGACAAGGAGAAAGTCATCTCTTCTCACTTCACTTGTGCCACAGACACAGAAAATATTTGTTTTGTCTTCGCTGCTGTCAAGGACACAATCCTGCAATTAAACCTGAGAGAGTTCAACCTGGTTTAAAGAAAAAACATAGTTGCAGCTATAAAGCGTGACTGACTTGTAGCACAGCCTGTGTTGCTAAAAAGGTGTCTTTCTAAATACCATTAACAGAAATGGGAGAGGGATTTATGTTCACTGCAGAAATATGCATTGAGAGAAAGTTTCAAACTGAGTTTCAAAGTTTACTTTTAAGCTATAAGTTTAAGATATTTTATTCTGATTTCCCATATGAGGTTTTGTTTGGGTTTTTTTTACAGCTGTGGGAATTAAATATATTTAGAAGATTGTGCATAAGTACATTGCTGTCCAGCTCGTATTTTTTATTATCTTGTTCTGAGCAATGTAGTTGTAAGACTAAGGTGAACTTATCAAACTTCTTAGAAGCATCTCTCAGTAGCCTTGCTAGGCCAAACACATTAATGTTCCAGGAATCATTACAAAAGATTAATTATGCTGACCCTTGCATATCACTGCCTTTTTGACCAAGTGCCTTGCAATAATAAAATGCCTTTCGTAGTTAAGGGATGACAGATTAAGATCTTGCAGACATTCCATGGAATTTGCTCTTTTCTGAAGAGGGAAAGCATTTCTCAAGCAGCAAGCATTTAGCAAACTTTCTCAGTGTTCACTGCCACGCAGCCTTGGAGATCATCCAGCACTGACTGCAATGAACTAGGCCTTAAATGCCTCCAAGTCACTAACATAACTTGCTTTTTTGCACTTTTAATTTCCCTGTTGTTGAGCTTCCTGTTAGTTCTGCATAGACTAAAGAGCCATGAAACTTCTCGTCTAGAAGATTTCCAGTCATTATCCCATTTCCTCCACACCCTGCCCATCTACAAACCTCTCCACAGAAGATAGCAGCACCAGTAATACCTCAGATAACTTCTCCTTCGCTGGGTCAAAAATTCTCAAGCAAAATAATAACAAGATTAAATCAATCTTGAAAACCTTTTTTACTCATGCAAACTTCGTGGTAATCACTGGCACTTGATCAGCTAATGCAGCAATGTTGGTAAGGAGAGTGTTTTAGTAGAACAGTCTGTTATTAGCAGTAATACAGCCCAGAAGATATACTGACATTCACCTGTATTTAAAGACATTAGAATTCCAGTTTTCCAAGAAAAATATTATAGCAATAGTTTTTACTATTGGTACACAATAGCAATTTCTACACAGCACAGGAAAAGAATGCAAGCTCTATTGATTTTTCAGCTTGAGTACTGCTTCTGTTATTTATTCAGCCAGGTTGATAGCTCTCACAGTTCAGTCCTGTGAAAAGCACATCCTGACCTTTCACTGCCCATTAAAAATGTTTACTGTTTCACCTAATGAACAGCATAGTGCCCTGTTCTCCAGCAGTACAGAAAATGTGAAGTATGCCCAGGGCTGTTTTGAGTTGCTAAGGAGAAAACAGCCTGGAACATTTGATTAATTTGTTCTTTCTTTAGTACTAGAACAAGCAATAGAAGGGTTTTCTTACACTGCATTAACATTTTTTCTGTGAGGGAAGAACACTGACCTAAACATGTTGCCCACACTAGTGAATGTCATTAGTCAACAGTGGGGGGACAGCGCAGCACCCGCTGGGATGAGGTACAGGGTACGGTGCCACTGCCTGAACAACAAGCCACCAAGGGGGAGTGACAGAGAGCGTGGAGCAAACCAGCACGTCTGTGCATGTCATCTATGTCCTCAACATGCCATCTCTTCCCTCCCTCAGAAGCACTGACATCAGGACAAGTCCTCAGACCTGTTGTCTGAAACTAACCAGTGTTCCTCAAAAAACAATTCAAAAGCATTTCTTCTTATAAAATCTGTAGATATACTTTTCCAAAGGACTTATTGTCACATGAAAAGGAGACAGAAATACTTTCTCTTGGGTGGCAGATTTGATGGAAGAAAGTATGTGAAATGGCCAAGTGCTTGAACTGCTTAATCCAGTTTTAAGCCCCCTGGGACCCTCTGGAAAAATGTCTGTTCAAACTCTTAGTGTTTTCATATCCTGAGTCAAGATTTGCTGTCTATGTGAAGAGCACATTGGCGCCATGAATCACAGAATGTCTGTGCTGGAAGG
>NW_008618070.1:0-7425 GCF_000691845.1 Merops nubicus
ATTGATGAAGATGTTGAACAAGACTGACCCCTGAGGAATGCCCCTACCAACAGGCCTCCAACTGGATTGTGCTCTACTGGTCACTACACTTTGAGCTCTACTGTTTAGCCAGTTCTCACTCCACCTCTCTGTCCACTCTTCTAACCCACACTTCCTAAGCTTATCTATCAGCTTAGTTATGAGAGACCATTTTAAAAGCTCTCCCTTCATTTAACCAGTCACACACATGGAAGGGTACCAGATTAGTTAAGCATGAATTCCCCTTGGTCCTGGTTATTCCTGATAAGTTTCTTCCTCCATGTGCTTGGAGATGATCTCCAGAATGAGCTGTTCTACCACCTTCCCAGAGATAGAGATGAAGCAGACGGGTCTCCAGTTTCCTGGGTCCTCCTTCTTGCCCTTTTTGAAGACTGGAGTGACATTGGTTTTCCTGCAGTCCTCAGGCAACTTTTCTATTCTCCACAATCTTTCAAAAATGATGGAGAGTGGCATAACATCAGCCAGCTCCTTCAGCAACTGTGTGTGAACCCCATTGGGGCCCATGGATTTGTGAGGGTTCAGTTTGTCTAAATGATCCATAACCCAATCCTCATCAACCAGTGTAGAATCCTTCTTCCTCCAGACTCACTCCAGACAACAACACAGTTTAAAAATGGTGTAACATATAAATGAGAATTCATATTTTTTTTCCCAGGGTCTAAAAAATTCATAAAATTTGAACTCACTATGTCTTCCTTGCCTCTTAGGAAATTCTGTACATGCTACCTAATAAGCTTAACTAAAAAGCATAGCATGAAAACCATGCTTCTTCCTCCAAGAGCAATTTGAACAATAAAGGGTCATCCTGCCTAACTTTTGTCACCTACAATGAATATGTCTTCAAGTGAACAAATAACCCCTCGGCTCCTTTCTAGCACTAGTGTAGAGAAACACATTTTAGATGCAGTTTACCTTGGCCACCTTAGAAAGCAGGAAAATTAAATCCTAAACTTGACTCTTTCTACTCTGTCATCTATTGCTATAGTGATAGAATCATTATCTCAAATCATGCATAAGGTGAGATCATGTCCATCAACGATGAATAAACTGTTGTCACCAGAAGTTCAACAAAATTATATCAAGTCTTGAAAAATCAAGTCTTAAAATGTAAACAGTTAAGCATTCAGTAATGGATTTTCCTTCTCTTCCTTTTACCTAGAAAGTATTGCTTATGTCTCTTGACATGAATTCAGCAGAGGCTTGTTTGGTCTGCTAGCTCTGACACGTAGGAATAGGAGCTACTGGACGATCAGGAGAAACTTAGCCCTCAAGTTCACCTTCCTCTGGGAACAGAAGAGCCCACTGAAACCATTCATCAGAACTTTCTCTTAGGGCTAATGGTACCAGCACCTTCATTATCAGTCTTTAGACATATTTGCATTTTCTGTATCTTTTGTAAAAAAGAGATGAGTTCCCAATTTCTTTTGCACCTCTTTTTTTTTTTTCAAAGGCCATGAAATCAGATGCTTCACTTCATGTTGGGATAGTGTATTACTTAATAGGGTCATACAATGGTTCGGATTGAGAGTGACCTTAACGGTCATCTAGTTCAACCCCCCTGCTATGGACAGGGACACCTTTTACTACACCAGGTTGCTCAAAGCCCTATCCCTGGCCTTGAACACCTCCAGTGAGGGGACATCCACAACTTTTCTGGGCAACCTGTTGCAGCGTCTCCCTACCCTCACCGTAAAGAATGTCTTCCTAATATCTGAACTAAATCTATGCTTTTTCAGTTTAAAACTATTGCCCCTCAGCCTATCAGTTGCCTGATAACAATATATATTAATAATCTCTCCTTGAAGTGAAAATTAGAAATAAGCCACCTTCTTGAGTACAGCATTATAAATATGAAACCGATCTGGAAATACCAAATGAAAACCCTAACAGATGCTCTAGTAACTAGATGGAGGAACTTGTCCCAGAGTGGTTCCCAGGCCACCGGAACTACTCACCACTGAGTCCTGCTTGGTACCTGCTAGTGATCCCACACTCACTTGCATGTGCTCACTTGCCCCAGCTGCTGGCCCCACGGACACATACAGCCAGTGACAAGCTCTCTGACTCCAGTTGCTGGTGCTCAGACCCTCATACATGCACATGCATAGATTAAGTTGAAGTGACGCCTTTTAACTTTGATGGTGTCAAAAGCAATCATAAATGGCAAAATTTTGCATGGACTACTCAGAACTAGACACTAAAATATCTACACACGCTATTTCAGTGAAACAAGTAAGGAAAAGATAACTGAAATCATCTTTGTATGTATTTAATTTCCTGACAGATAATGTGAATTGCTTAAAATGAATAATTATTTTACTATCTCTAACCACAGCCTAGTGAATTCAATGTTAAGCTTATGATGATTGTTACCACTGGCCTATACTGTGTGCTACTTTATCAAATGAATTAGCTAATCAAGCCTGCCACAAGAGATGTAAGAAATGGGCCTGTGCTATCAGTCAGTTCTGGCACCACTGGGCTGGCTGCCCATTCCCCGCCTTCATTGTAAATCCACATTCCTCTTCTGCTGCTCAGCATAACAATAAAGCAAATCTATTTACAGACAGTAACAACTTCTTTCAAGATTTGTATGTACAGAGGTGATAAAATTACTTCAGAAAGAAGAGTAAGACTGGCTCAGAAATCCCCTGCTAGCCTTATTTTTTAAAGCAGAGCCAGTTTCTCCAGTGTCTATAGTGGAAATCTTATCCCCTATGAAAATATTTTTTAAAAACTGCCTATTTGTTGTGCCTACATTTCACCCTGCAGCACTGGAAAGGAAAAATTATGGTTGCGTAGATGTCAGTATCCCAAACAATTAAACAAACAAAGAGCCTCTTGAAATGCAATGGCCTTGCCGCTCACTTCCCTCTTCTGCAGCAATCATTCCCATAATAACACAACACAACTCTTGTGAAGTGTGCTCAGCTGCAAGTTACAGCCATAAGGTCACACTGATGCCTGTGTATTGGGCTGGGCTGTGACTTTCCTTCAGGGATCCACCATTTAGATTGCACAGTCCAGCAGAAGAGATTCTAATAACACACTTCAGTCTCTTTTTCGTTCGTTTTTTATAAACTGCTTCCTTAAAGGATTTTGAGGTTTATATACTAATCTTGGCTACATGCCACAGAGGGTGGATTCCTAGCTAAACTCTTCAGGGCTACATTAATTCAAGCTATTCCAAATAACCATAATGCTGCTCTGGAATTTTCATCTCTTGTCAGACGCTTTCTCTTTCTTTGTCAAGGCTTATAGTTCCCTAATACCACGGTCAACATCCCTCGTAGTGCTTTGTTCTTCTAATAAGAATAACCTGCTTCCATTGTCCTCCCTAACACTTGCTTCTGCCATTGGTAATATGCAAATACTGAGCTGAAGATTACTTTACTCTATTTTTGCTGGCTGTTTTCCTGAGAAATATATTCTATTTATGGCACGTGTTGACACAGCCGGTTTCAATTTTCCTTCACATGCATGGCTATATGGGGAAGCCTGCCATACTGCTGTATGTAAAAGAAATCACACCAGGCTTTTGTTTCAGAGAGCACCCTACCCTATGGGTCCTTTCTACTGCCTGGGGAGGCAGGCTTTGTGTTCACTTGCCAGATTGTCCTCAGCTTCCTCAGCAGATGTGTAGACCCATCACCGGGGTCCTGGCCAAGGATAATACTGAAAGGGAGACAATGCTTCTCCAGCCTAAGGCCTTGTTCTCCACCCACTATTCTGGAATAGGAGTGTCCACACATGGAGTTAATCAGGGATAAGTCCCTCTGCAGACAAGCCCTTACACTAAACGCGTCACTCTGAAGGATCCTGAGGCCTCTAACCACATCCTGGGTACTAGTTGTTCACCACAGATTCCTTCAGCACTGTGCCTTTATGCTGCAAACTAAACCAGAGCCTTCAATCTTAGCAAAGATCAAAGAGCATGGACCCAGAGCTCTGCTATTAACTTAAGACCTTTTGTGATGATTATTAATGTGATAGCTGGCATACTTCACCTGCATACTTGAAAGGCCTTTGAAAATCACTAATTCATCTTCACAGTACTACTGTAAAGAAGCTTGTCAAATGTCTCACACTGCAGATGTTTCACACTTGTGTTTAATCTCTGTGTGTATATGCATGGCAAGCCGTACTTTATTGTTCTTTCTAGCTGAGCTGAGAAAACACTGCGGGTCTTGTGAGGTGCTTTTTTTTTTTTTTTTTGGTGGGAAGACATGGGGAGCAATTAGGGAAATGTTTCAATGTGGTGACCCTCTGAATTCCTGTGGGACACCATGTTGAAAGCATTCTTTTTTCTACTTTCACATTTTTGGACAAAATTAAAGGCAAGGTTCCAAGTTCAATTCCCAGTTACTGCTATGTAAAAACTGGAGTAGCTCCACCAAACTCATGGCTATTACACTAGATTTATGCTGCTCTGAGATCAGAATTTGGACAGCAGGCTTGTGGTCAGTGCTGGACTATAAAGCTTTTTGACTTGAGGGTTTTGTAATTATCACTCTCAAAATTCTTTTCAAATGAACTTCAGAAGGCACTTCAGGCACTTTGTTTTCTTTCAAAAATCTGTATTTTGGTTAGTGAGCAAATGTAAGTGTAATCTCTACAAGTACAAAGTAGAATAAAACCAGGGAAAGGAACCAGCAAGTCTCCGTGACTTTCACTTGTTCTTTCACCAATACTTATTTGGATCTGCTCAGCAAATGCTAGAAATGGCATTACCCCCCCAAATTACCAGTCAAATGACACCCAGTGCAAAAATTGATAAAGTGGCTTTTTCTGCTGGCTTGGTAGGGTTTGCACTGGAGAAGCACTGGGTGGGACCCAAAATGTTTGGGCCCTTGGGTTGCATCATCCCTCAGGGCTTGGTCATGTTCCACAGGTCTCTTTTGCCTAGTCCTCCTCTCAGCGGCAATGTCGCCTCTTACAGTGTCCACAGACTGGCTGTGCAGGTGATAATCCCACCATGGGGAATTGTTTCAGGCACCTTTTCCAGCACCAGTCAAGGTTTCTGCCTCCAGCCCAGTCAGAGGAATTCCTCCCATGGCAGGGTGAAGACCTGACTCAGCACTCACAGAGGCAATTTTTACTTCATTTAATCCCTGCCTTTTAACATGAACTTCTGAATACTGATTGGGTACTGAGAAATGAAAAAATTAGAGACCATAAACAAACACCCTCAAAAGAACACCTCTCCTCACCCTTTCGTAGTCTTAGCTTCTCTTATCTTTGCCTAGGGTTGCAATCAGGCAGCCCAGATTTCCTTGGCAACATGAAAGGCGGCACACATGGTTGAGTTTAACAGCAGGTGTAATGCTTCTCCTGAGCAGGCCAAGGCTGTTTAAAGCAACCAGAACCAAGAACACCATGTTCATCATCATTTACTCCATTTACAGGCCTGGTACCAACTGTAGGAAGTTCAACACCTAGTGTTGTGTGAGGGATAACAAAACATCCAACCACACCAGTGTGCATTAATCATTCATCCACTAGTCGTGGGGATGTGATAGCAATGTTTGTCTATTCTTAATTAAGCATTTGTACCAGTAAGAGTTGTAATCAGTAGCATCCTGCCTCTCTCCCAGGTGATGGAAAAGGCAGTATCATACTGGCTGAGGACAAAAGCATCCCATGGACTGCAGCCCAGCTGCTTGTGGTGCTCTGTGTATGGAGACGTTTCAAAGTGCTCCCTGGATGCAGCGTTTGCAGCAGGAGGAGCATTGCGCAGCAACCGACACAGTAGAAGGAGCTGCATATGTTGTTACTGTTTCACTTTTCCGGGAGTTCAGATAACTATGTATCTCATTTTTTTTTTAAATGTCACAAATAGGAAGTCGCCTGTAGCTTAGTTTCTGGTGCTGAGAGAAAGACAGCATTTGGTTCTTCTAAATTAAGCTTTCAACAGCAGTCTAAAGTTTATTTATACATTTCCCTCACTCTTGCCCTCCCTCCCATACACATGCACTCCACCCATGATCCTATGAGGCTATCTTTAGACATGCAGGCAGTTTGGATAGTTACTGGAAATCAGCAGATACTTTTTTTTTTTTTTTTTTTTTTAAATATCAAGTCTTAAAAAAAGCCCTAAAACTGTAAACGGAACTTTAGCTTATCATAAGCTAATAAAAATCTACAGATGTGGGTGCTGTCTGGAGGCATGTGAATTTTCATATGAGCTTGAGCTATGTAACTTGTAAGCTTTTTCCTGAAGTTTCACAGGTCCCCTTCAGTATCCTGCTACGCAGTAACACACTGCCAATGGATACGGCAGAAATTGAATGAATCATGGGAAAGATTGGAGAGTATTGCTAATGGGGAAAATGTGATAGCTTTAGAGGACACACCACCGGGTTCACAGCGAGTCTGGTATGTAGGAATGGAGGAGCGCAGGAAGAGGAGCAGAGTTCTAATGCCTGTTATGAAATATCCTGTCTCCTTTCAGCAATTACTTCTGTTGTTGGATAAGAAACATGTTATCAAAGGCTCAGACCAAAGCAGACATTGAGCTTTGCAACTAGCCAGAGCTTGAGCTAACTTTTGCAAGTTCATATAATTTAATTTAAGTTCATAGAATTTAAGTTACTCTTTTATTCTTCCTGTTTTCTAACACAGACTATATTTGAGTCCTGACATAGGCCTTTCTATCCACACATTCAAGTATGGACATCTACAAGGGGTATTTTCAGGTTAACGTATGACTAGGTGGTTACAATTTAGTTGGCTGTGCTGAAAGTTTATCTTTCAAAGACCATGTTGTATCTCCTTGTGTGGCACAAACTAAGCTTCAATGGTGTCTTTTTTGAATCATGGATGTTGTCTTAGATTCTTGGTGTGCTACCAGGCTCCATGCAGCTGACATGTCCCCTATGGAAACAGCAAGTTTCTGCATGCATTTTAATCTGAGATGTTGCTGTACGGCCCCATAGTTTTAATTACTTTGTTGTGGGCTCTGTTTCCTTCACCATATTTTTTTTTTTCTCCCTTGGGAAATCCACATTCATATCCAACATTTGTTACTTGTATAATTCTTAGGAACAGCCTGGTGTCACCAGCTTCCAGCCATGTGTCAATCTGCCAGCTGGCCTGTGTGTGTCCCTTATTCTTCTTTCGGTGGGAGTGACCTGTTCTGTACCTCACTGCAGGCAGTGGGGTAAATCCTTTGCCTACACCCAAACAGCTATAGTTCATGGACTTCTTTCCCAACAGTGTGCTGTGAAGGCAACTCCACAGAGAAGGCAGGGGCCCAAACAAATATGAAGCAGTCTGCCTCCAAGCAAGGTGAATGTGAATCATCTTACTGTGGTTGGTTTATGCTTATTGACAATAGCACACCTGGAGGAAAATGACTGAATGGCAAAGCTTGAATTTTTTAAAAAA
>NW_008618070.1:7458-10994 GCF_000691845.1 Merops nubicus
AAAAAAAAAAAAAAAAAAAAGAGAGAGAGAGAAAAGATAGCATGTCCATCAGCCACTTCAGTTTTGCTTGCAAGAGGAAAGAAGCACTTCAGACCCTCATTAAGCTATAGTTTCAAGTGTTTGTGTTTGTTACAAATGCAGACCTGTGTGCTGCAAGCCATACTCATTCAACTGAGACAGCTCACTGCCACAAACTCCTTCTCATAAACTCTTAGTTTTCCTTTCTTGTTCCTCTCAGGGGAAACAGAGATGCCTCTTTGATGTCAGCATTTAAATACAATGATGATAAATGCTATGTAAAAGTTTAAGCTTTCCATAGTATACATGATGGGAAAAAAATCAGTCTTTTGTCACTTACAGTGATTGAAAGTTTCATAGTACTTTTAGAAATCATAGGTGTGTTCACTCTCCTTTCCTGGCCAAATTTCAAGTTAGACAGCATGCTGTCAGGGCTGTTTTATGTAAAGTTTTCTACAGACTTGAAATATTTGCCTTTGCTTCCTCTTCTCCCAAGCTGAGCACTTCCAGTACTTGCTCAGTCCTACCTCAGAGGTGGTTGGATGATAGTAACTACTCACAGAGAGGTGTAACTTGCAACTGAGTTATTATTCCTGCAAAGGGTAACACAACTTCAGTACAAAATATACCTTCTGACATATTAGCCCCTTATGTATCTTCATACATCTTGTTCACCTCTGTGGCAACTGATTGCATGGACCCAGTTTGGTAGTGAAGCCAAGACTAAGACTAAGACTTTTACTTTTTACGCAATGTGATTTATATACTTTTTACAAGCAAGTCGTGGTGTACCTTAATTGGTCCTCTGCACTTCTGTGGTGGTCGTGGTGACTCTTCATTGGCTCCTCACTCTCCTCGAATGGCAGAATTACACACTGACCACACAGAGCAAGGTTTTTGCTTTACTTCCTTATCATGCCAGCACGTTAGCCTGTCCCAGGGTCAGCCAATCACAAGTTCTTCCATGCTCTCACTTCGGCCTCCACGCTTGTCCAGACTCCTCTTCCATGGCTTACTGCACAACTCTAATTTAATTAATCACCTCCCACACACGCCCTATGAAACCTTCTGCCCCCGTAGATACTCAAACATTTTATTACGGTTTGTCTTGCCATGTCCCATATGCAAAGGTAGGGTAGCACTGTCATAGATAAAGGAAATTATCGTGTTGGATAGGTCAGTAAAGGCTGAAATGAATGAGTGTGAGATGCTGCAAAGCCATTTTCCAGGGCTGAGCAGCTCCTGTCAAGACTAGAGTAAGATGGTCTGGGAGAAAAGAAGTATATTCTCCCTAACACTCCTGAGATCTGATTTTCCTGCTGCCCTCTCCCAGGTGATCTCCTCAGTATGTATGTAGACGTTTGGATGTGAAATTTATAGTACTGAGTGCCCATCCTACCCCTTAATTGCCCCAACACTCAAGCTTAACATTTTCCTAGCACTTCATAAATGTGGCTCATATTCCCAGGAATGTCCCAAGCTCTCATCAGCAAGGCCTGAACCTTGCAGACTTCATAACTATTTTGACTATTCATTGAGGTGGGGATTGTGAAGTGGTTTTTTGCTCAAATAATGTTGCAATCTGAAAGATGCTGCCCCTCTCAAAAGCTAGTTAGAGTTCTTTGGAGTACACAAAGGAAACGAGTTAAAAGAAAAAAAATGATGGCACGCAGGTGCTACTGGTAGAACAGTATCCATTTCCCTCTATTGTGATAACATGGATACAAAAAAAAAAATCACAGTTTGACAGACATCAGCCATGACATGCTTACATAACTGTCTCCAGCATTCATGATTGTGTGCTTTTGCTTACAGACACTCAGAAGTTTCTCAACAGTGACCTTTTTCCATTGCTTTTTGGTGTTTGCCATTTTTCCTGCCATTTCTTTACTGGCATTATTCTTCCTGTTTTCTCTTGAGACATTCTGTTATCTACTCACAGCTTCATATTATTTCCTCCCTGTTTGCCCCATGCTTATTTTAGCTGCATCTTCCTTCCTCTTACTTACTTTTTCTATCAATTTCCTATGTACCCATATGTATTCTTTGCTTTCCTCCACACTTTATCCAGTTACCTACTCAGAATCCTCTAATTTCTGGACAACATAATGTGAACATGATTCATCAAAAGCATCTAGAAACAAGAACAGTTTCAGCCTCATAAACATTGCCCTCATCTGATTATGACAACCACAACATTTGCTACTACTCTCCACCATATATTTTTCCTAAAATAGAACATCAGTTCCCTGACTGCGTGCAGCATGTAGTCCTAAAAATCTCTGTGTAAGAATATAGAAAGAAATGTGGTGTGAGGGAGGAAAAGCCACTGGTAGGGTTGGCAGTGCCCCTCTGACCAGCTCTGAGCCTTAGGGCTTAAGGGACAACTTATGCAGTTTAAACTGATGATGAAACCAAGGCTCTGCTCAAGGTGACCTCTTTGCGCCTTGTCATCATCGGTAGATATGTGGGGAAACTGAGCGCAGGCCCAGGACCTTAATTTCTTAGCTAAAAGATGGAAATGTTCAATACACTATTTCCACTTTTGTCCAAGTTCTGGTCTTCTTCTTGAAGCTAGATAGGTGAGCTTCTCTACCCCTGGTAATAACCCACATCAAGCTTTGCTGCAAGTAGGCGAACAGTAGAACTTGTGCACTACTCTCCAAGGTTTCTGCTTTTCTTTCTCCTCTACCTCTCTGCATTATTCTCTGTCTGCTTTCGGTATTTACCTTCTTCATGGCTGTGAATATCAACAGTGTAGAGGTATCAGAATGAAACAAATTGAAGAACATAAAGTGCAGATAAAGCAAACCAGAACATTAGTAACTACTCGAGCAAGCTCTCTTGCACTCTATCCCTTTACAGCAAGTTACAACACACCCGCATGAAAAGGTCCACCTGAATTTAAGATAAATTGTTCTCTTTTCTGCAGTTTAATTTCACACTGCAGAATGTCAGTGGTTTATCTCTTATGTTCCATTTTATAGGGACTGCAAAAAGAAAAACCTCTATTAAATCCCACAGATCTTCAAAAAAAAAAAAATCCATAGGGGTTTACTGTTTGCCTTTGAAATACAGTGCAAAACTTTTATAATATATGTCCAATAATATCAGTCCTGGATACTGTGGTACTGTAACAGAAGAAACATGTGATGAATTTTGCACAGCAAGCAACTGTACTTTTTATCTCAGATGTGTCCAATAGGATTCAGCACTTGTCAGCAGTCTGTGTAGCTTCCTGTAAGTTCCTATGGAATTTTGCAGAATGAATATAAAGTTTTATCAAGAATGCCAAAATAGCCTAGTCAAGAGGATATTAATGTCTTTAAAAATTGATGAGAAAATGCAGGTGTCCCTTCTAATGTGCTGTTTAATCCCTTGGAGCTCTGCAGCTTAAAACCACAGGGAACTTACAGAAACAGAGGAAAAGACTGGGAAAGTAAGCATAAAATATATTTATATGGGCAAAAATTGTAACATTCTCCTTCCTTCGCAGATATTTATAATATATAATAATA
>NW_008618071.1:0-23159 GCF_000691845.1 Merops nubicus
TACCCCCTTCCCTTCACGCGACAACTAGCAAACCACGTATCTTTTCACTGAGTCCCAGAGTATTTCATGTTGCTGTAGCAGGTTCAGAGGCAGATATGAATCTTGATGTTGTTGCAATATATTGCTAACCAGGATTGTGGTGCTGTTTGGCACCTGCTTTTTTGAGATCAGATATGATGAAAGTAGTTCTGGATCTTTCAGTTTCAATCTGATTCTTGTGGATACCAGTAAGTGCAGTGGCTCAGTTTGTCATTTCCTTCCTGATCAATGTTTTTTTTCTCTCCTTCCTGGTATAGATCTCTTTCTTGCACAATTAGTCTACCTTGAAAACAAAAAGGTTTTACAGACTTTACTGATTATCAAGTTTCTAACCTATTTCTGATCCTTTACATCAGGTTGTTATTCCACATTACTGTTTCTCAAGAGCTAAAAGTGTTCCCCACTATCTTTCATGTCCAACTTTCCTCCTAAACTCCCTGCTATCCCCAAACAACTTCATCTGTGGCAAGTTCCAGAGCTACATAGACAGAATGTTCTATGAAATAATCTCAGATTTCTTTTTTTTTAGGCATCTGCAGAGGCTGATTTTTATTTTTTTTTTTTTTTACTGTGGCTGTTCCCTTCTTTTCCTTTGTTAATCAAATTCTTTCATTAAGATAGTCCCATTTTCCCATATCCTTCAACAAAGCAGTTGCTTATTTGCTTAATTTTAAATGGGATCATTTCACTAATGTGGTTTATTGACAGCCCTATAAAAAGAACAGTAATGGCAATGAGGTGTAGACTGAGAATGGCAATAAGCACTTAGTGCTGAGGGTTCTTCTGTGAATTTCTTGTATTTGCTCTATTAACTAAAAGAACCTTGTATGGAACAACTTCCTTGCCTTTTTATATTCTTTGTGGCTGAGATGATCATGAAGGTAAACTTCAGTTCCAGATGCATCTGAACTTTGTGAAAAATTTGACTCAAAGCAGTATTTCCAGCAGGTTTAACCAGAATGGTGCTTCAAGTGCTAAAGGTCTTGCTCTGTTAGGAGTTTCAAAATATCCCCTTGATGTACGTTCCATTTAGATCACTGAAGGTAGAAATTTCACAAAGGAGTTGCAAATATGACTTACATTGGACTGAAATTCCATAAAACGCTCTGAAGTTGCAACAAGTGGTCATGGTCACCAAAACTACATTTTCACAGCCAAGTTGAGCTGATTCATTTGCTGTGGTTGAGCAGTGGTCATGCACATGACACTCCTCTGCTGTCCTGCTTGGAGATACAGTCCTGCTCCTTCATGTGAACCAGCTGTGGCACCCATCTGACCCTACAGTAAGCCCACACTTTAGGGACTGAAGCAGGGAGTAACCTGTTTGCTCTCCCACAGAGGTCAGCTTTCTGAAAATTTAGGCTTACAAACTGACTCACTGCAGAGTCCCATGAGCAATGCCAAAGCCAATGTGAGCCTTCTAGAAGAACCTCTGGGCTTGACTGGGAGACATCACAAAGTAGAAACCCATTTTCTCTTTGATGGTGTCTTATGGTGGTCAATGGCACTACCTGAAGAAGAATTGTGTCATATTTCTAGTTGCCTCTATCCAGTCTACCTCATGGCCATTGAAATGCTGGAGTTTGAACCCCAAGCCCCAAATTAAGGTTGACATATGAATGATTCCCACAGTCCTTCATACAGAGGTGGTGAGTTTGCCTTATAGCTTCCCCCCAGGGTGCGACCGGCCCTGCAGGGAGAGCCATAAGGGAAATGAGCCCCAGGGGTCCTGCATTGAGTTGACAAAGGTCAGGTGTCTGCTTGGGGATAAAAGCTGGGACCACTGGCAGGGAGTCAGGAGTGTCTGTCTGTGGAGTGCACTCCCCAGAGCTTCCTGGTTCAGGGCAGACCTCCTGACTCTCCCTGGAGCTGGGCCCTGGTCTGCTTAAGACCTTTGCGAACGTGGGTCGATCGGGTGAGAGTTGCTATGTGGGCACCTTTCTCTTATGTGCTTAGCTGGCTGGTCTGGCTGTTTCCCATGCCAACTATGGGCAACCTTGGTTCACTGTTTGTACCACCTGTTGTGGGCTGGGTCATGTCGTTTGTGGGGTTGTTGGGGGTGGCGTCGGTCATGTATGAGCTGGTTGACCTGTTTGTACCCCTGGCGGTCGTTCATATTTTTGTCCCCAAGACAGTCGGTGTACTGGTTCATCTCTCTGCTGGCTGTATCATTTTTGTTGGGCCTGGTCATTGGCAAAACAGCCATTGATTTGCATGGTGATGTGGCTTAGGGAGGATATGAGAGAAGCACGATTTTATGTGTAAAGATTTCATAAAGAGACGTATAAAAAAAAGTTTAACAGTGTGGCAGCATGGCCCTTTCTAGCTCCCTCCCATCACATTTTGTCTTGTTCCCCCAGGGCAGAGTCTGGCACGGTTGATTCTGAATGCCTGACAGAATGTTCTGCAGGAATACAGCTAATTACTTAGACTTGAGTAGCTTTAGTTTTGAGGCTGAGCAGGGAACACTTCTGGGTCCACATTCATAATACTGCTGCACGTATTTCTGCAACACTAGAAGATGAGGTGATGTTGTGGTTTAACCCCAACCAGCAACTAAACACCACACAGCTGCTCCCTGGGAGGGGGGAGGAGAATCAAAAAAACAAAGAAGTAAACCTCACAGTTAAGATAAGAACAGTTTAACAACTAAAGTAAAATATAACAATAAAATATGATTTTAATAATAATAGTAATGAAAAGGAATATAATACACAGAGAGAGAGAAAAGCCAAGTGATGCACGGGGCGGTTGCTCAGCACGTGCTGCCGGGAGCCTGAGCAGCGATCTGTCCCTTCCAGCCAGCTGCCCCCAGCCTGTACCCTGAGTGTGATGTCCTGTGGCATGAAACATCTCTTTGGCTAGTTTGGGTCAGCTGTCCTGGCCAGGATCCCTTCCAGCTTCTTGTGCACCTCCTCGCTGGTAGGGCATGGGGAACAGGAATATCCTTAACTTAGGATAAGCACTACTTGGCAACAACTAAGACATCAGTGTATTATCAACATTATTCTCACAGTAAATCTGAAACACAGCACTGTACCAGCTACTAGTAAGAAAATTAACTCTATCCCAGGTGAAACTGGAACAGGTGAGCATTTGTAAAAATTACTGTTCTGCTTCTTTGTATATAGAATCATAGAATGTTTTAGACTGGAAGGCACCTCGAGATCACCTGGTCCAGCCTCCCTACACAAGTAGGGACGTCTCTACCTTGGCCAGGTCCCCCAGGGCCCTATCAAGCCTGAAATATAAACAGTTGGTTTAAGTCTCTCAATTCCTAAGAACATTCCAGAAAAAAATCCTAGCTGTCTCTTTTCTGGAGGCAAAATTGCCCAGCAGTGCTGACTAGCTTAATGATAACCATAAATCTATACCTTAGATAAGGTATTACCTTATCTGGCTTCCAGTTTCTAGAAGTGCTCAGAGTAAAGCTATACCTACACACAGGAGTGAGAAATAAATGGCATCTTGAATTCATCCTGCCAATATTTAGATGTTTCAAAACTCTAAATCAGGCATCGTGGAGACTAAAGTCAGGTCTCCTACATGAACTGTAGTATATTTATTTTCTCCTTTTGATGTTAGTGTATCAAACACAGAGTACTAAGTAGTTTCTGGAATAAAGCTGAAATCTAAGTTGTCCTGGGGAGTTCAGTAACCAGCAGGATCTCTCTGAGCTACTGAAGTTCACCTCTGCAGCTGGCCACATGGATTGCAACTATGTCATCTGCTAAACAGGTTAGACATATGCAATGAGGTTACTTAATGTTTACATAAGTTGAATTTAAAAGAAAGCTTCCACACCTAATAATTGCTAAAGCAGCAATCAAATTATCTGCAGATATCTTTAAACCTAAACCAAGAGTAAATGTGTGACACTGAATGGGGGGCTACAAATAAATCCGTATTAAAATTAATAAGCACAATTCATTTCTTGTACTGATTAAAACCTAGAAAAACAACTTTTAAATACAGTGACTATTATTTGACATTATAATGTGCCAGGGCACATGACTGCAAGGAAGCTGAACTATTGCCATTGACTGACTGTCAAACTGACCCAAAGGTGTGATGGAATTTATTCATTATTTTCTTTCCAAAAGCATAAAATATAATAGATTATCATAGTGTCCCCCTCAGGGATCAGAATGCTATCTGCAGTCTTTATGGAATAACACTGAGTTTGGAGAAAAGCTTACAGCTTCAATAGGTCTTCACAACATCCCAGGGGTGTACGTGTACAATAGTCACACTTTAAAGAGCTTCTTACAGTTCTTTTACTTATGTAAACAGAAACAAATATTTAAACTGTAGGCACAAACCCTGTTGTAGGCAGATCCCAACAGAGGATTTATTTTTATTGCTTCTTTCATTTTTTTTTCCCCCACATAAAGGCTGTCTGCACATAGGTGACAGGAATGTTGCCTATCTTTATGGAGACATTAAAGGAGGATTTCAAAGATTTCAGTAACTATGAAAGGTTTAGTTAGTTTGGCCTTTCAAACTGTGTGTACCTCTGATTTAGCTGAAAATGAAGAAGTCTGAGGTAGGCTACGGTTTCCTCCATTAAAGAGTCCTCATACTGTTTTCCATGTGGAAATAGAGGATGGTCATGTTACCTTAAAATACGCCTTTCTGGATTGAAACCCTGTTGCTTTTGAGCCTCAGAAACTACATAGTGCAGCTAACCACCTTCTGAAATGCCAAGGCTTTTTTTGTTTAGTCCCAGCTATACTCGCATACAGCAAAGTCTGCCCTATAAATTGAAGATAATCCCTTATTCAAGAATCACAATTAGCACAATGGGCTTGGAAAATGCCTGTTTGCTATGAAAAACTGTAGTTATGCACATTATAACCCATTTTTACATCTTCCTGCTTTTAATTTCACACGGAAATGGATATTGCCCATGGCAGTAACATCTGCAGAAGATCCTGGTGCCATCCTTGTCCTCCAGGTGCCCCCCAGCATGCCCCTGCCAGGCAGCAATCCCTTCTGCAAAGCAATATGTGTTTGTTGAGCTGGATTTCTCTCCATCAGAGGGAGAATTCAAACTAACAAAATTGGTGTCAGCTTTCTCTAGTGCTCTCACTATTGAAACAAAAAACGTGAGCGAGTACATGTTCAGTTCACCCCAAGAGCTCTGTCGTGAGTATGACTGGCCCCATAGCCGAAGCCATTCCCTGGTGCAGGCAGGACCCCATGTGCTGGGACCCTCCTGCACCCTGCCAGGTGCTTCTGGAAGTTCTCAAACAGACCTGGGCAGCCCAGTTGAGGGCAGCTTTTAGGCTGTCAACAAAGCAGCTGAATGGTGGTCAGGAGGCTTTGAAGCACACTGGGCTCAGCCCTGCTCGTGCTCTCGCCCTTAGCTGCAGTAATGCTATAATCTGAGTGCTGGGATAGGCAGGTTAGTTTTTAAAGCAGGTTAGTTTTTAAAGCATGCAGCAGAACTTTTGGCCTTCACAGGAATGTTTCAGTGTGGTTTGACCACACCGGTAGCTTCTGGTTCAGTTTAGCAGAGCAGTACAGAGGAGCTAACCATAAACAGGATAAAAGCAAACAACGTGCCCCTTTATAAATCTTGTGTTCCCCCAGTTTCCCCTAGTGCTGCTTTCTACAAGAGAAGAAAACCCAAACATTGCAACCAGCCTTGTGAGCTCACAGCATTCTCGTGTTGGGACCCGAGTGTCCCCAAGGCCATTAGAGGAACTTTTGCTGTGGGGATGGTGCACCATCACCATGTCCTCCAGCAGAGCACTGTGGTTGCCCAAAGCTGCCACTTGTGCATTTCTACACATATGCCAAATGGCCCTGGGAACTGCTTTGTGCTATTTGCAGCTTCAGGCTAGGTTTGATCTGAAATAATCAATTTCACCAGGTGAGCAGCACCACTGCATGGATACTCCAGTGAAGAAATTCTTCTATGGAAACACGGTCACTATGGTGATTCCTATGGATGCATCATTTTCCAAAGTTAACAAAATTCTCTCATATTTCTACAGCCATTAGAAGAAATAACAGTTCCTGTACTGTATAGTGACAAAGCCTTGAGCTAACAAATACTAGCCCTATGAAATACAATTTTTCTCCATTCAGTTTTGCTATAAGAGCATTTAGTGACCTGGTGGACTTGTAAACCCTAGAAACATTCTTTGAGTCCAAGGTAATACAGTTTCTTTGCAATGAATAATTTGAAAGCCCCATAGAGAAAAAGACCTAAACTACAAGCTTACAAGAAAATGCTTGAGAATCACAAATTAAAGTACATACAAACCTAAAAGTAAAAGTAATGATCATTCAATCACATTCAGTTACCCTGGGTTTCAGGGTAAAAAAGTCCAGGTCAGTGTCAGAGAAGGGATGGAAACCCAGGCAGCTGAGTTGGATAGAAGTAGAAGAAATTAATTTAGCCAAACGTAGTTATGCTGGAAAGCAAGGTACTTCCTCTGATGGTGTTCATCTTCCTGAGAGAAACATCTCCAAAACTTCCAGTTTTAAATTCCTTCCACCCTGAACGTGGTAGGTGTTTCACTGCTAAAGACAAATCACATTTGCAGACGAGGTTGGAGAGACTGAAGGAAAACACCACATTGCTACATTTACCTTATTAATGGTCTAGAGGGAAGTTGGAGAGTTTTACTATTCCCATCACAGCAATAGAAAAAAACCCAGTGTTATGAATGAGATTTTAATCATCCATATACATCCCTATGTGTGTGCGCATGTGTGCACACGTACTGTTGTCCCAACACTATCAAATTGGAGAAGTTTATTTCAGCCAGGACTGTGTTGTTATAAGAAAGCCTTTTAGGTGGACAAGTTTACAGTTTAATTTCCTATAAGTTCAGTAAAAGACCTGAGACAAAAAGTACAAAACAGAAAAAAAGAAAGCTGAAACGGAATAAGCCTGTTGATCTGGCTCTTTTCAACAGCACCTAGATTGACAAGAAAATAGCTTGCTGATTGACAGTTTAGCAGGTATGAACCTTCCCAACATTATCAGCACTGGCATTTTATCCAGGTATATAACAGTACTCATAATAGTGAGGCTGGAACTCAGAGAACAAAACATCTCTTGCAAATGGTGTGAAACTGTATTTACATGGTGTGAGGCTAGTAAATCTGTGCTTCTAGGGTTTATATTTGTGCCTGCATTTACCAAACTAAATTAACAATGTGGTGTTAATGTTTATAGAAATGATAGTTTCTGTTCTCCACCTAGAGCATTAGGAGGTATTTGAGAGAAAACAGTAGATATAAATCCATATTGTGACATCAGTACACCCGTGTTTCGCTTTGAACAGGCTGTGCTCAACATCAGCTATTTTGAGCTGCTTCAGCTTATTTCAGAAAGCTGATACTCCTCTCCATGGGTTTGCACGTGAGGAACAAGCCCCTAGGCAGCCCAAGAAGAGGATCACCCACCCATCAAATCGCCGTACAGGGCGTAGCTGGAAGTAAAATCTTACAGCCCCCTATCCCAGTGAGCTGCCTGCGTGTTGAGGGAGGGAGTGAAAAGGAGCATGTGTTTCTCAGACAAATGTATTTCCCCTGGGCTGAGCTGATGCCACATATTTCACATGAGCTACTGAAGAGCCCTCACTTAGTTGAGAGTTCTGAGTGGTTTGCTGGAGGGGTAGGACCTAACTAGCCTGAGTATGGGAAGGCATTATATCCTATCCCTACCTCTCTGATTTTCTCCAGTCATCCAGACATTCCCTTTTTAATGTGTGTAAAGCAGTATGCTTAACTGCATTCAGGGGGTATGTCTTCAGAGGGTAACATATAAAGGCCAAAAGCCAAAAGAAGGGAACAGGGAATCTCCTAAGCCTCCCACCCAACCTGAAGAACATCCACCAGGCCCACAAGCAGCAGCCTTCACAAAAACATCAGCCCAAACGAAGCATCAACTACAATTATGTTTTGTGCTTGAAAATAATAATAATTAAAAAAAAGTGATACTTTTAAGAAAGTAAACTTCTATAAATGCTTTCTACAGACCTAAACACTTTCTGAAATACAGCAGCTAGCAGCTGCAGAGAATGCCACATTTATGTGTAATCATTGAGAATTATGTTAAACAGTTTGATGGGGAGAAAGTGCAGTTATCCTGAAGAAAAATTTCTGAAGAAAGAACTTGCAACTTTTGGAAATAAGATCCAGGGTACCAGATGTCTCTGATAAGACTAAGTAATTTCAAACGTTTCTTACTATTGCTATGACTTGTTCAGCTTCATGGGGTTCAGCAAAACCCAGCATTTTCTGCACAGACAGACTTCCACACAGCCATTAGTATCTCCATTACAAGCTTGATCACAAATCCACTGAAATCAAGAAAACCCCTCCTCATTTTCCAGTGGGGTTGAGTTGGATGGAACATTTTATGCAACTGGAAACAGTGGCCAAGAATGAAGCAAAGAATTACTGAGGATTTCTTAGGAATAAATGGCAAGAGACCATACAGGACCAACTCCTTATCATTATGAAGATTCAGCATCTTTTAGAAATCCAGGATACATTTTTTTTAACCTGCTGTAACATTAACTACTCAAAGTTATTGCATTCCTCTGATGTTATTACCTAGACCATCCTTGGAGTGATGCTATCATGTTCCCTTTTAGCTCCATTTCCATTGCAAGGGACATAGGAGCAACAGAGAGTAAATAACATAAACAGATGGTATTAGTAAATTTATTTGTTTCCTGTCGATCTCAATACAAACTGGAGAGAGGCGATAAGAAGAACCACTGCTTCTGTCTCCAGCCAGGGCCCTGGCTTCCAGTTGAGGTAGTGAGAGGAAAAACACAGATGCCTCCATGGGTACAGCAGAGACAGAACAACTAACAGTTGCTTCTTCTTATGATGCACTTTGTAAACAGAAGTTATTTACTTTTACAAAGCACATTGCCCTAACATTCTTTTCTGACATAGGAGTCTCCTGCTCTGACATGAAGTTTGTCGTATTTCACTCTTCCCAGCTTGGTAGCTACAGCCAAAGATCCCCGTCAATAGAGGTTTAAGGCAGACTGATTTCAGATCTTACAGATCCTCTTATTGTATCCCATAAGGAACCAGAGAAAGTTCCTTTGACTGAGCCCCTGTTTGCTGACTGAGTACACTGTGTTCATTCCCTCTCTGTGTGAACTGACACACTGCTTTCTGGAAAAAAAATAAAAGCAGGACAGGCAGACATTTGGACAGATGTATCTGTTCCTGTGCCTTTAAGGTGGTTAAGTTTAGTCCTTGGATTGCTCAGCCACAACTGTCCTTTGAAAAAAAAAAGTAAAAAAAAAAAAAAAGGAAAGCCTTGGGGGAAAAAAGGTTCCTTGAAAACAAAACCTTATTCAAGAAAGGACTTTATTCTGCGTTTAGTACAGAGCAGACTGACATGCAGAACATATTATTAAAACAGTCAAAAACTGTAGTCTGGTCAAGGCAAAAGGGAAGATGGGTTATGTACATATTTCAAATTCATAGTCAGATTACGTGGCATATATTTTCAAAGGAAAAGACTGTCAGGCTACAATGGATAGATCAGCTGCATTCGATTTTCTGTTACCAAATTGTAGCAGTGAAATAGTTAACAAGTCTGGCTTTTACATTGTCATAAGCAGACTTCATTGCTAGCATCCCACTGAGACGAATGAAGGCAGCTTATGTCTAGTGTTATTGTTTCCATGTGTTTGGCTCCAGACTCAAGCCAGCATTCCCCTCAGTTTATACTTGAAAGGTTATCTTCACAACCAGAAGAGACAGAAACTTTGTGTAAATATATGTATGTGTAAAGAGAAGGGCAAATACAGGTTAACTCCACTTATTCAGTTCCAGCTTTCCTGAATTAATGTTTTGATAGTTATAGCAAAAAGAATTTTGTTTACAGAAGCTTCTGATTATCTGAGTGGCTGAGATGTTCCTTACAGCACATTTGTTCTGTTCTAAACATACAGGGAAGCCTGATCAATAGTAACATAATTTTATCTTGTGGTTGATAATGTTTAGTCTTTTAGGCTAGGAAATGAAGTACCAGCTAACAAAGAATACTGCAAATTATGCAAAAGGAATTGCAAATGGAAGACACAAAGTCTGAGTGTAATTTTGAAAGGGAAAGGAAAATCGTCTGCATTTAGGTAAATGAAAATATATAACTTGCAACAATAATGCTCCAGAAGGAAAATGTGTATAAAGAGTGGAACTATTTCGGTCAGCTTGAGTTTCACCATGTGATTCTCTCTAAAGCCTGGGGTTTTTTCTCTTTCTCCACCACTAATCTACTACTGAAGTTTCTGTAGTGAAGAGTACGTGTAATTATGCATTACCTGTGCTTCCCTGGAGACAATAAGGATTCAGAAACAGCTTATGCAGATAATTATTTTTATTCTACCTTGAAAATTATCCTTCTTCTCTGAATGACAGGATTCAGATAAAGAATAATTACTGAAGTATTTCTCTTAAGGAACAATAAAAGTGCTAAATATCTCCTTCTGGTTTTTGCTGAATCTAGAATTCTTCTGATATGGAGTCTCATACATACTCCCTAGCTATAACAATGTGTGGATCTTAGTTTCTGTAATACTAGCTAATAGTTTGGGATTTTTTTCCTTTTTAGAACATGAGATTTCTCTTTTACTTTAAAACTGATCTATGAGGATGTCATTCCACAGGGCATTTTATTAGAAACCTGGCAAGAAAGGAAGTAACACATTGCCAAGGGTGATATAAGAACAGCATTGTAGCACCTAACTTCTAGGCACTCCCTTCTCTTTAGGTAGTAAAAGCCTCATACACAGAGCCATCAGAGTTGTATTCAGGTGGGCTCACTTCCAGCTTTGTCCTGAGCCTGCAGTTTCTTGTCAGCTAGAGGCCTCTGAGAGCTTAACACTGCCACGAGGAAACATAGACTTAGGTGGAATTTAGAATGTCTGAATATGGTCCCTGGGAGCTCAGAGACTCAGACCCACAAAAGCCAGTCTGCAAACTGAGATGCAGACCTGTAAGTCAACTGCAAATGGGAAAGAGGTTGTTACACCTTAAGCTTGGTCTCTTCCAGGAACAAATCCAGAACAGGACTTTAACACTTCTGTTCTGTGGGAGGTCCTTCTTTAGGCATCTTAGTTCAAAGCTGATACCATTATTCATGTACCCCACAGCAAAAGCATAGGCTCCCTGGGAGGCTCTATTACACACAAAAAAAATCAGTTACTCAGATAAATTAGGGCCAGGTAAATAATTTGAGAATTGCAACGTTTGCTGTAGACACCATATGTTTATAAAGGAAGGACTAAATCTATTAAATATATAAAGCACATATAAATTTAAGCCCCATAGTATTAATTATGGTGGTTTTTTTTCCTGTAAAATTCTATTTTTCATGGATTTCTAGTTTCCATGACTGAGTTTGCTAAACACCAGGAAACAAAGTAAAGTTTCAAATATACAAAAGTTCTAATAAGCTTTTGCTAAAGGAAATCTTTGGCCATTTCAGACTCAAAAGCAGCCGACATTTCGCATCCAGCCTGAAGTGACATGAGCATTACACTGATCTAGACCAGAATGCAAGAACCTGTCATGCAAAGAGCTGTTCCTCTATTCAGCTCAGTCTCATGGAGTCTTACTATCACTAACCAACAGAGTCACTCAGGTCCATCAGCAATGTCAGTCCTCTGGTGCTAGAATTACAAGCTTTAGCAATAACTGTTCAGTGGAACTCAAAGCTATGCATAACTTGTATCCAGAACTTCACTGGTTTATCACTACAGCCAGTTCAAAAATGTGCCATTATGCAAAGTTTGAAAGGCCCTGAAGAAAGCCGGTGAGGTCCAAGCAGTGGATACAGATGAGGTGTTCCAAAGAAGACAAGCCAAAACCAATGGGGACAGGGTGACCTGGAAAGGGCCTTTCAGTTGTTGTTATGGTGGCGTTTTGCTTTAGCAACCTTAATTGCCTCTTTATGATTTTTTTTTTTTTTAATGGGAGAAGCAGAAGTGAACATGATTGTTGATTTTTTTAAGAAATACTGAAAGAACAGGCTGCAATCAAATTCCTATCATTAGCTGATGACAACAGAACAGAAGTAATAGGGTTAAAGCAGCAGCTGAGTAAAATTAGCCTAAAGGGAGAATTCTTCATCTGCAGAGTTGCACAGAGATGGATTTTGTCATAGCAAGTTGTATAACACTTTCATCAAAAATACAGAGGCTTAGATTAGATACCTTTCCAATGAAGATGGTTCCCAGCATAATAGTTTGAATAGTTTGAAATATGGGATGGACTAAATTCTCTCCTTCTTTCAGCCTGGTCTCAATCCATTCTTCTTTATGTGCACCATTCTCCTGTCCTTGAATGACTCAAGAAAAAATGCAGAAATTCTTTGGGCTATTTTATGACCCAGCTTTTTCTCTTTTGTTTCCATGACCATCCCTTCTTGATCCTCTGGGACCACAAACTCTGTCTCCCTTGGCTGCAGACATTTAATATGAACTAAATTTTAATGTTGGTTGCATCTATTCAGTCCCAGGCTAATAAATAGCATTATGTGAGTGAAATGGTAATTACAAAACACAGCTAAGGTTAAGTGTGAGGGGAATCTTTCAGTCTCTCTCACGCTCTTAGGGCTCAGGTTCTCCTTTATGGCTACATACCAAACGATATTATGTTCCCAACAAGAAGGCAGTAATCTTCTCTGGGACACGGGCTTGGAGCTCTTTTGGCTGCTGGGCAGGGAATGCAGTGGCTTGGCAGCGGAGAGCCAGCACAGCAACAGTTTCAGCCTATGAGTTCCACAAGTATCAGCAAATTCAGCCCTTCAGCTCCCAAATATGAAAAGATCTATTTCAACAAAACAAACTCACAACAGAATTGTGTGCAGGAATAAAAATAATATCTGGAGGGAAAAGAAGGGATTATGAGCAGTTAACATTGCCTGCGTATGTGAGAGTCTCTACTATGCTTTTGCTTGTATTTGCATCTCATGTTGGCATCGAGTACCATAGTTATTCTCACCCTGTGCAGTTCTCACCTGTGAGGTGAGGCACAATCATTGAAATCAAGGAAGTTAAGGTGCTTCTTAGCACTACCTCCTGAGGGACATCCACATCTATGAAATAATCTGTAACAAAAGGCAGAAAATTGGGTCACCTAGCCTCAGTGGAGTGAGGAAGAGTGGGCTGCCCATAGTGACTTACATAGATGTGGGCTTTCCATGTGGCCAGGACAACCACAAAGACAGGATCTGTTCTGTGTTGAGGTATTAGTTAGGCAGTGGAAAACAATGCGAACATCATTTCCATCATGCTAGCACTGCACAGCAAACACTGCTGAGGGCTCTCCTCTCCTTTCTTCAGCGTTGTGTTAAAGCCATCAGTGTAACAGCTGCAGGGGACACATGGGAAGCACAACCTCAAACAATCACTGCAGGCAGACACTTACCCCGCCAATGTGCTGCACTCACAAAACTACCAGCAGGAAATCAGCCCAGCAAATGCTGCACCACAGGGAAAGGAGACCCCCTTCCTGCTTCCAGGGAGGGAGTGGGCAACAGGGAGGTCATGTCACACCTGTGTATCGAGGTAGGTGCTGCAGAAGTGCCCTAAAAATAGTTCCATATCCTCTTGATCTTGGGAAATTGCTACAAGAAAGTTAGATCTGTGGGTTTAGCCATACAAATTATAGTGTATTAAACCAGTTCTATAAAATCTTAGACACACCTCTGTGTGAGAAGACTTGCCTAGGGACCACAGGCACTTTGTACCAACTGTACTAAAGACCTACCAGTCCTTACATTACAGATGAACACCCCTATGGTACCTTATTTTCTAGGTCTTCTTATCTCTTATGAAGATTTTGAGCACTCATAAAAGTTTAGTCTTCTTCCTCCTGGAAAAGAAGCTTTAATTTGTGGCTGTTTCCCTTCAGTTTGAAGCACAAAGATAGGATCCTGTCAACAGCTGGGAAGAAATACTTAAAGGTTTAATTACCTTTCCTGTCTCTGACCAAATGGCTACGTAAAAACCAGCTGCCATGAAGGCAGTCCTGTGATAGCATGCTGCTTTGAGGAGTCTTCAGGTCAAGCAAAATTGCGTAACCTTATAAAAAGAAAACTACTAATAAGCTGGGAAATCAGAAAATAAGAACGTATGTTCCTTTTCCTGTTTTTTACTGAGCTCCTGCTTTGGAATATGTAGAGGAAATACAGCTTGTTTAGGGAGAATTAACGTGTCTAGTATAATATTTGGGATTTGTGAATATTTGTGTCCCATTTTGCCAGAGCGCTATTCCTGACATACAGGCAGGCAATCTGTGTGGGGTGTCTCTGTGGATTCCAGTCCCTGTGCTTGTGTTATGTGGAGAAAGTATGGGTTTGTGTGCAAAAATATGACTAAAAATACAGGTGTGCTTACCTGACAGGGAGTATGTCCCTGGGTTACTCTAATTTTCCTTTCTGGCTGTCAGGAGCCAGATGCTATGTTATTGGCATCTTTTGGTTTTATGTGTTTGAAGGAAGGAACAGGAGGGAGACAAGCGTCTGGGAGGACCAGTCCCTTCTCTCCTCCTCAAGCAAGTCCTTGATAGCTCTGTGGAGAAGAGGCGACAGAGAAAATAAATCTTCAGGGATCAAAGAAAAGCTTGATGCCATGGAACTCCATGGAGGAGGGCAAAGCGCAGTGGGGACTTTGTACGTGATGCATATGGTGAGGCAGGAGGAACTTCCCTACAGGCATGTTTTTTCATTAGGAAAATAATGATCATAGAACTCTTGCATGGTCATTAAGAAAAGGTCAAGCCTAAAGCCTGTTATGTCATAAATGCAACAGGTAGGCTAAATATTAAAAGGCGAGAGCTTTGGGAGGAAGGAAAGGACTCTCTGTGTCCCTCAAGCTGTGCTTGTACACCATTAACAAGGTACTCGTTTGAACCAAAATGTTTCCAGCTGTTACACTTCAGCCCCCATTTTTAAATGCCATTTACAAAAAAAACCAGCATGAGAGAGCATTTTGTGTCTGTCTGATGAATTTTCTACACTGTTTTGGGGAAAAAAACCCAACCAACCAAACAACTACAAACCAAACAACTGCAATTCCACTTCTTGTCTGGGGAAAAACTTCCATCATTGACAACTGCCAGAGTTTTCTTCTGTTTAAAATCATTGGAGATATTTTTCCTGTAGACTGAACTGGAAGAGACCCACTAATGTGACTTGTACAAAATGGCACAGTTAAGGAAGAAAGGTAAAACAGGTGTCTTTGGGGTCTCCCTTGTTCTGGGCCACCCCAGCCAAGTTCTGAGCGATGCTGGCTCCTTTGAAGTGGCTGGCTGCAGCTTCTGCCTGCCTTCGCCACATTCTCTGTGTGAGGGTGTGGTGTGGAAGGAGCATGAGGAATCCTCCCTGACCTGAGGATGGGTCTGCTGATGGCCAAGACAGCTTGATGCTGGGCAGTGACAGAAATCTTCTATAATGCACCCTGACATCTGGTTCATGTCATCTTTTTTTGGGGTCAGCTGATGCCTTTTTTCATGTGAAACTACTAGAAACAGATCCAAAGCCTCCATATATAATTGAGGCTGTAGCTGTTGTTTCTTTTTTTTTTTTTTTTATCATTATTTGAGAAAACCTTTATAGCTCCCTTTAGATTTTGCTGCTCATGAATAATAACTCTGCTCTTCAAAGTAGAGGAATGCAGCTCTCTGGCGTTAGGAGCTGTCACATCTCTTGTAGTAAGGTAGACAGTTTGCTCCAAGCTGTGTAATTGCAATAGCCAAAGAAAGGATTCACTGCTTTTTTCTTTCTAAGGCACACAATATGAAGAGACAGACAAGCTGTCTCTACACTGTCCTTCAAAAACATATTTCCACGCTGTCCTTTCTAGCTAATCTCATTTCTGTTGAACAAACAGCAAGGAGAGGAGCAGCGCAGACCTTGCCTTGTTTGCTTGCTTTCCCACAGAGCACTTCACATTTTGCCTTCAGAATATCCAAGCTCTTGCAGATGCTATGTGGGCCCACAACCACTTTGTTCAGGCCCACTTAGAAGGACAGGCTAAGTGGGAGAGCGCTGTGGCTTTGCTACAAGGAGGGATTGTCTCGCCGGCGCTTCACAGCATGACCTCTCTGCAGCTGGCAGGCAGCTGCCGTGATGAGACTGCCCGTAGCTCTGCAGGAACCAGTGGAAGAGGCTGCAGCTTCCTGAGTGCTGGCACTCTATGCCCCTGCCCACAGACAGATGAACCAGCAGCTGTAGGGAGCAAAGGAGGTCATGGGTATGGAGGTCAGAAGAAGGATGTTAGGGGACCACTGTGGGATGTGAATTTCTTTTCCTGGGCTTCTTGGTTTTGGCTGCTTTTATCTCTAGGGACAGGGTGCCCTGTCTATGTTTTCATAGCCTGTAATAACAGATGCTTTTTAATGAGTACACGGACAGACAGCCTATTGTCTGAGTTTGTGTCTCAGAACTGCATGGTGGGAAGGGCTATTGGCACTTCCTTTTGTTTACTCTGTTTCTAAGGATGTGTGGTCCTTAGAAGGATGGGGGCCTTTCTGTCTTTCAGGTGTTTTTCTGGGCCACACCAGAACATAGCCTGTTTGTGTTATGTTTGTTTTTCTCAGAATATCTCAACGCATGTCACTGCCTGAGAAGGACCTCTACGTACATTTAATCTGAACAGACTCTGAGGATATCCAAATGGCCTCCATAAATAAGGGCGGCTTATCTGAAAATATTTTCTTGTTGTGAACATTGAAATGTAGGCTGAGCCTATTTAGAAAGCCTGGCTTGTGTGTACATATTTTCTCTTCTTTTAGTGTCCCAGCGGGGCAGAGCGTCCCTGGAAGGCTATCAAGCATGGACTGGCTTTCAGAGCTTACTCCTTGCCAGCAGCCTCTCTGTGTGAGGCCAATAAAATTTGTTTGCACTTGACAACAATAGAGTATTTTTGCGCTTCACAATGTATCTTCTTGGGACTAACTGCTGTTTGGGAAGGCCCATAGGTCTATCCTTCCCCTTTATCCTATGCAGGATGAAGACACCAAGCCCTGTCTCTAGAAGATGGTGACTGGTCTAAATTCTGGGTTGGACTTACAGACTGGCTGGAGAGGAGTTGCTTCCAAGCACAGAGCTAGAAGGGGTCAAAGGAGGGATAAAACCTGGGGAGGTGGAACTTGGCTCTAAAGTCAAATAGGTCATGAGTGAAGGGTGTTCTTTGAAGAGGCATTGAGATGTGATAGGAGTGTGGGACAGCTGCAGAGCTAAGGGCAGATCATCCAATGTAATACACTCTCATTCACCCTTTTTCCCACCCAGACTCTGCTGCTCATACTGAGGGGCTGAAGGAAGAAGGTTGATCAAGTGAATCAAGAAGGTTGATCAACGGGAAGGACATAGGGGAACTTCCAAAGGGATATGAAGGCCAATTCAACATATAGATACATGTTCCATCTACCCTGCCAAATGTTGTTTGGGAGCCTGAGTTTTTGAGTGCTTGGGTTGAAGTGCTGGGATTAAACCTCCAGTCCTGAATGAGAGCTGGCATATGGATGATGCTCACAACCAGGACTCTCCTGATTGGTTTTCCCCCAGGGTCTGGCCAGCCTTGGGTGGGAACTGATTAGGAGATCACCACCAGGTGCCCCCACCTTCCACATTAACTTGGAGGTGGGGCAAGATGCCACCTCTATAAGAGCTGGCTCTGCTGGCAGTGGAGTTGGGTGGCTTGTCTATTGAAAGGGTTCCCTGGCTCTTCATAGCAAGTGGAGCTTGATGATTGGACTGATCACCTGGGTCCTTCCATCTACCATGGCATAGTATTGGAGTCAGCTCGCTCCTTTCTGCACACCCTATGCTGTGAGTGACTGTATTGACTTATTCTCCTCTCCAGTCGTCTGGATCTTTGGATTGTTAGTCTATGATTTAACAGCAGAGGGAAGACTTTGGCTGCTGGTTTGCTTGTTGATGATAATATCCTTCTTGTCAGGCAAGCAGTCAGCAGAAGAAGGGTAGGAAGGTGACATGTCCCACTGCAGCATGAGATTTTCTCTTCTACTGCCCTCCCTGCTACAGATTTTAAACAAAATGGCAAGCAGAGGGCCAGTGTTTTTACTTTGCCCAGTCTCCCATTGAAACACACTGATGTGGGACATAAGCACGTGACTAGTGTCTGTTGCAGCACGAGGATGGTCTGTGGTGACCAGGGAGGCATTTGAGCATGCCATGCAGCCTTGCTGGGTCAGAAAGGAGTGATCTGTTCTGCAAGGCTGGAGCTCACTTTGGCACTGGGCCATGCTAAGGCCTTTCAGTTTCTGAAGTTGTCAGCCCCAGGTTGATCTCCTCGTGTCTGGAAAGCGGTGTGGTTCCCAGGAGCAGTGCTAACCCAGATTGCCCAGGAGGCTGGGTGGCAGCATGCTCCAGGAGCTCTGCTCTGTCCTTAGGACAGCGAAGAGTGTTTCACCAGTCTGGCAGAACACTGAGAGTGGTCAGGCACCAAGCATTGCAAAAGCTTTTCCTCTCCCCCACTGTGGCCATCAGGGAAGCTTTTGTATCCTTCCTTCTTTCTAGTGTTATGGTATAACTGTGGATGCTGAACAATTCAGGACAGGCTTGCAAGTAGGTCCTGGGGTTGTGCGCAGGACTGCGAGCATGCAGCAAACACAAAGAGACAAAGAAAGCCTTCCTAAAGAATGCTGTAATGAACTGTGAGACAGAGGGTTTTCCTGGGACTACCCAGATTCTGTGCAGCAGGGTATTGCTTGTGGCAGTCTGAGATGCCTTACAAATTTGTGAGAAAAGCTCCTTCACCAAGATGTGATACCATGCAATAGCCATCAGCAGAGCAGCTGGGCCAGACCCCACTGTGAGGGGGAGACTAACATCATGCTCATGGGGTTGCTAACCTGATAGTTTGCTCTTCTCTTGCTCACACCATCTTCAAAACTTCACACTGATGCCTTCTGTTGTGCTGTGTATAGATTCATAGAATCACCATGCTTGGAAAGGACCTCCAGGATCATCAAGTCCAACCTTCCTCCCAACACTTCCCTAACCACTAGACCGTAGCCTCAAGTGCCACATCCACTTGTTTTTTTGAACACCTCCAGGGGTGATGACTCCATCCCCTCCCTGGGCAGCCCATTCCAGTGTCTAACCACTCTCTCAGTGAAGAAATTCTTCCTAATACCTAATCGAAATCTTCCTTGGTGCAACTTGAGGCTATTTCCCCTTGTCCTATTATCAGGAATTTGGGACCCTCACTACAACCTCCTTTAGGTAGTTGTAGAGAGCCATAAGGTCTCCTCTGTCTTCTCTTCTCTAGGCTAAACAAACCCAGTGCTCTCAGCTGGTTCTTGTAAGGCGTGTTTTCCAGCCCTCTCACCAGCCTCCTTGCCCTTCTCTGGACCCACTCCAGCACCTCAATGTCTTTTTTATCTCTGGTGCCCAAAACTGGACACAGTACTCCAGGTGGGGTCTCACCCGTGCCAATCGGTACAGGGCCACGGTCAACTCCCTGCTCCTGCTGGTCACACTGTTTCTGATCCAGGCCAGGATGCCATTGGCCTTCTTGGCCACCTGGGCACACTGATGGCTCATGTTCAGCCATCTGTCCACCAGCACCCCCAGGTCCTTTTCCACTAGGCACTTTCCAGCCACTCTTCCCCAAGCCTGAAGCATTGCCTGGGGTTGTTGTGACCCAAGTGCAGGACTCGGCCTTGTTAAACCTCCTACAATTGACCTCAGCCCATTGCTCCAGCCTGTCCAGATCCCTCTGCAGAGCCTTCCTAACCCTGAGCAGATCAACACTCCCACTTAATTTTGTGTCATCTGCAAATCCCCTCATCCAGGTCACTGATAAAGCTATTAAACAAGACTGGTCCCAAACCGAGCCCTGAGGGACACCGTTCGTGATTGGACACCAACTGGATTTAACTCCATTCACCACAACTCTCTGGGCTTGGCCACTCAGCCAGTTTTTAACCCGGGGAAGAGTCCACCTGTCCAGCCCATGAGCCACCAGGTTCTCTATCAGAATGATGTGAGAAGTGGTGTCAGATGCCTTACTGAAGTCCAGGTAGACAACATCCACTGCTTTTCCCTCATCCACTAGATGTGTCACCTGATTGTAGGAGGAGATCAATCAGGTTGGTCAAACAGAACTTGCCCTTCATGAACCCGTGTTGGCTGGACCCGATCCCCCTGTTGTCCTGCACTTGCTGCATTTCCCCCAAGATGAACTGTTTCATAAACTTCCCTGGTACCAAGGTCAGGCTGACAGGCCTGGAGTTCCCTGGATCCTCCTTCCAGCCCTTCTTGTAGATGGGAATCACATTGACAAGTCTCCAGTCATCCAGGACCTCCCCCATTAACCAGGGCTGCTGGGAAATGATGGAGAGAGGCTTGGCAAGTTCCTCCACCAGCTCCCTCAGCACTCTCAGGTGGATCTCATCTGGTCCCATAGACTTGTGGGTGTGCAGCTGGCTTAGCAGGTCCTTCATTGCTATTTCCTGGATTATGAGGGGATCATTCTGTTCTCCATCCCTTTCTTCCAGCTCAGGGGACTGAATACCATGAGGGTAACTGGACCAACTATTGAAGACTGAGGCAAAGAAGGCATTCAGTACTTCAGCCTTAGTAACACTGTTCCCCCTTGCATCCAATAAAGGATGGAGACTCTTCCTTGTCCTTTTTTGTTGTTGTTAATATATTTGTAAAAACACTTTTTATTATCCCTTGCATTGGTTGCCTTGCCAGGCTGAGTTCCAGCTGAGCTTTTGCCCCCCTAATATTTTTTCTACATGACCTAACTAAATCATTATACTCTTCCTGGGCGCATGCTCCTTCTTCCAAAGGTTGTATACTCTCCTCTTCCTCCTGAGTTCTATCAAAAGCTCCCTGTTCAGCCACACTGGTCGTTTTCCCTGCCAGTTTGTCTTATGACACATGGGGACAGCCTGCTCCTGTGCCCCTAAAAGTATCTCCTTGAAAGAAGTCCAGCCTTCCTGAACCCCTTTGCCTCTAGGACTGTATCCCAAGGGACTTCCTCAACCACAGTGTCCAAAACAGGTTGAAGTCTGCCCTTCAGAAGTCCATGGTAACAGTTTTGCTGCCCCCTCTCCTTACCTGACCAAGTATTGAGAACTCTATCATTTCATGGTCACTGAGCCCAAGGCAACCTCCGACCGCAACAGCACACACCAGTCCTTCTTTAGCAACTCTAGCAGGCCTAGTGTACATCAGTCCTAAAACCCCTATAAAACAAAATCCTGTTCCCAAGAAGGATAATTATTACAAGTCTTACAATCCAGAAATGTTTTTTAATACCTCATTTCTACACTGCCTAAATTATTTAGTAATGCTATGAAAATGACTGTATCTCTATTTCAAAAATGTTCAGAGAGGGTTATATTTAATTCAGTTGTCTAAAATACTACACAGGATACTTTACTACTGTGCAATAAAAATAAATAAATAAATAATGTGAATAGTTATACAGGCTTAGCAGCTGGAATCTTTTTTAAAATCTAAAGAGCTAGATTTGCCCAGTTCTTAAAAGGGACAATTAAACTTAACGATCTACACTTCAAAACATGACCCGTGATTTAAAGAAATTTTATTTAATGTTTTCCCTACTTTAAATATGCCAAAAGTGCTTTATTGTTCAAACTGATGGTGTTTGGTAGTTCTTGAAAAGCAAAATAGAAACATCTCAAGGAGACAGGGCCAGTTTTTCCCATATAAAGGGCTGACATACCATTCTAGTGTAAAGCTGTTTTTACAGATGCATTTGCCTTTTAATTTGGATACATATAAATAACTGCAAAAGCTGCAGCACTGAGTTTTTAAACAGCAGAAAATAAATTTTGAAGAAAAAAATAGTATTTTAGTTAAAAGGGAGGAAATTAATTTCTGATGATGTTTCCTAATTTGTACAATAGCATGAAACGATGTTTCCATTGTAGCTATTTCACTTCCATCCTAGATAATTTGTACAGTCAATTTGGTAAAAATTAGAAGCTTTAAAGAAGTTTTCTGGATCATTTATAAAATGATGTTTTTTTAAGCTTTAAAATTGCTGACAACATAGAAAACCTGAAGGGGTAAATCAGAAAAGAAAGCAGTAGAAAGCACCTTGAAACTTGTGTTTCTCATTGCAAAGACATTTCTTTCAGGAAGTAGTTCATATACTTACTTAGTTTTGGAAATGATTATTTGTTTGAAAGGGATACAGAAGAGCTTTGGCTGCCTGTTACAGATAAATCAACTTTTATGGACATTGACTGACTCCTTTGGAGCTTTGAAATGTGTTTGCTTAGCTGAACAAGATAAAGAAAAGCAACCAGTGTGGCCATTAATTATATCATTAGTTGCATTTAAGTCAGCATTTACCGCACCACAGTGCTGTACATGAGAATTAGCTCTTGCTCCTGTTGCATGCAAGGGCTCCATACACCTCCACTGAAGTTGGTTAGATGGTTCCCATGAAGCAAGCATGCAGAATTCAGTTTTCGGCATGGGACAAAAATGAAATCTTGGTGTTTATTTCGGGCTGTCACAACAAAAGCTGAATAAAGCACAGCAAGATAAAATCAACTGGCAGTTGAGGCATGCATACAAAATATTTTTATGGTATGGATTTAGTGCAGCGCTCTCTGTATAAATATCGTGATTCGTTCCATTCTTTAATACAGTTAAACAATGGAAAAAACAAAGTTAATGTCAACGTTCATTGACAAGGGATGTCCTTATAGATGCTATTTTATACATCTTGGTAAATATAGGCAGCAATCACTTTGACAGCTATAGATCAAATTACAAGAAAGCCACAGAGAATTATGTTTCTGCAGAGGAAACCCTTAGTCCCCTGCTGGGCTCCTGTGAAAGAGGTGGCCAAAAGCCAGCTAACTTTGCTCCTCAACTGCAAGGAGCCAGGCTGCATTACACTGCTGGCAGCACTCGGCATCCCCGAGGAGGTTTTTCTGAGCAGAGTCCAATTGTAGCCACCACCCAGGGCTCCACGGTCTGGTTTGCAGCTGGGGGAAGCTTGTTGTGGAACTTGTGGCCAGGGGTGTGGCTGGGAGAAGACCCAGCCAGGGAAGCTGGAGTCTTGCCTCTTCCTGTACTGGTTTGGGGGGGTGGGGGT
>NW_008618072.1:0-4959 GCF_000691845.1 Merops nubicus
CGGCCCCGTCAGGCCTGTGCCTCAGCACCTTCCTCTTCATCACCAGCCTCCTGGGTCTCCTCCTGTCCTCTGGACGAGGGGACCATCCTGTAGCATCCACATCTGAGTTCTCCTCCATGCTGTCCACCAAACTGCAAAAGAAAAAGAGGAGTTTGAGTTGATCTGTGGTGTGCTGGAGCTGAGTGAAGGTGAGGAGGAGGCTGCACCAGCAGCAGAGCTTCCCCGTGGTGGTGGAACCCCAAAGCCTGAGTGATGGAGGAGATGAAGTAGGGGTTGGCCTGTTGGGAAGCAGCTCCACGGAGAAGGACCTCAGAGTCCTCACAAGCCAACCACGTGCCCTCAGGGCTGAGGAGACATCTCCTGGGGTGCTGGAGAAGCGTGGCCAGCACGGAGCCTGACCTCCCCCGTGTCCTTCTGTCCCCACAGGCCCAGAGCCGCCATGGCCGAGGGGAGCGCGGCGCCCGACCCGGAGCAGCTCCTCAGGAGGGTGCAGGAGCTGGAAGAGGAGGTGAGGAGGCTGCGGGAGAAGCTGCGAGGAGACCAGGAGGCCCTGGGGAGCAGAGAAGCCCCCGTGGGGAGCAGAGAAGCCCCCGCGGGGAGCGGGCAGGGGAAGAAGGGTCGGCGCCCCTTCGACTTCGACGCTCACGGCCGCCGGCACGTGGCTCTGAGAATCGCCTACTTGGGCTGGGGCTACCAGGGCTTTGCCAGCCAGGAGAACACCAGCAACACCATCGAGGAGAAGCTCTTCCAGGCCTTGACCAAGACCAGGTTGGTGGCCAGCAGACAGACCTCCAACTACCACCGCTGCGGGCGGACGGACAAAGGAGTCAGCGCCTTCGGGCAGGTCAGCGCCGGCCCCTGCCTCAGGGGGTTCCCCAGGGGGTTTGGGGGGTCCCTGGGCTGGGGGTTTGAAGCTCCACGTGAGCCTGGTGCTGGCCTCCTGCATGTGGGGCAGGGAGTTCAGCCCCTCAGAGGGCTCAGCTGTGCCAGTTTTAACCATGTTTATCCCATCTGAAGGCCATTTTTTCCCTAATTAGTGCCAATTTTCCATATTAGTGCCTGTTTCTCCATGTTTGGGCCCATTTTTCCCTTTTTCCCCCCCATACTGGTGCTAATTTTCCACATTACCACATTTTCCTCTGTGTTGGCGCCATTTTTCTCCACATCTGCACCATTTTTCCCCTATATTTTTACTCATTTGCCACCTCAGCACCATTTTTTTCCCTCTATTGGGGCAAATTTACCACTTCAGTACCTTTTTTCCCCAAACCACAACCATTTTTTTCCATTTTGATGCTAATTTTCCCTATTAAGGCCCTCTCCTCCATGTCAGCACCATTTTCCCCCTATATTTTTACTCATTTGCCACCTCAGCACCATTTTTTCCCTCTATTTGGGCAAATTTACCACTTCAGTACCTTTTTTCCCCAAACCACAACCATTTTTTTCCATTTTGATGCAAATTTTCCCTATTAGTGCCTTTTCCTCCACATCGGCACCATTTTCTCCACCTCAGCACCATTTTTTCCCTATATTGGGGCAAATTTACCACTTCAGTACCTTTTTTCCCCAAAACACAACCATTTTTCCCCATTTTGATGCTAATTTGCCCTATTAGTGCCTTTTCCTCCACATCAACGCCATTTTTCTCCACCTCAGCACCATTTTTTTTTCCCCTATTTTTACTCATTTTCCACATCAGCACCATTTTTTCCCCTATATTGGGGCAAATTTACCACATTAGTACCTTTTTTCCCCAAGCCACGACCATTTTTCCCCATTTTGATGCCAGTTTTCCCACATTAGTCCCTTTTCCTCCACATTGACACCATTTTCCTCCACATCGGCGCCATTTTCCTCCACATTTTTTTCCCATATTTGGGCCAATTTTCCACCTCAGCTCCAGTTCTTCTCCACCTCACCACCCCTTCATCCCATCCTGGTACTTATTTTCCCCACATTCATACCAGTTTTTTTTCCCCAAACCACTAAAAACTCCGACTCTTGGCCGGGAGAAGGATCTGGGGGAGGTTCTGGCTCCATCTTCTCCTCACCAAGGAGGTTCTGCCCCAGGTGGATGGTCTTGGTCTCCTTCAGACACCAGCCACCCCTTTTTTAGCACCCTTGACAGGCTGCAGGCACCTACGTGTTGTTCCTGCCCCAGGTTTCACGACCATCCAGAGCGTTCCCACCTTCAAGTCATCACCTCCAGGAAAAAAAAAAGGCACAAAAATTCTTATATCCTAAAAAGTGGCTGAAGTTGAAGCTGTTTCAGAACCAGGCTACGTAGGCAGCCTGCAACTTTCTCTGCAGGCTTCTTGGAGTTCTATTAAAGGAATGTGGAGCATCTGCAGGAACCTCAGCAGCAGCACCCCCGGGGAAGGGGCGGTGAGATCACCCCAATTCCAGATTCTCATCTGTAGGAGCTCCTGAACGTTCGGCGGCGGCGTAGGAGGACTTGGCTGGATGCTCCTCATCCACCCATCCCAGATCTAATCCTGGCTCTGCTCCTCCTGCAGGTGATCTCCCTCCATCTGCGCTCCAGCCTCTCGGGGAAGCGGCAGCTCAACGGCCACGAGGACGGCTCGGGAGGGGAGGAGGAGGAAGAGGAGGAGGAGGAAGAGCTGCGTTACACCCACATGCTCAACAGGGTGCTGCCCCCCGACATCAGGGTGCTGGCCTGGGCCCCCGTGGGGCCGGGGTTCAGCGCCCGCTTCAGCTGCCTCAGCAGGACCTACAGGTACTTCTTCCCCCGCGGGCAGCTGGCCGTGGAGCTGATGGCCACGGCGGCCCAGAGGTTCCTGGGCACCCACGACTTCCGCAACTTCTGCAAGATGGACGTGGCCAACGGGGTGGTCAACTTCCAGAGGACCATCCTCAGCGCCACCGTCACCCCCGTGGGAGGAGGAGGAGGAGGAGGAGGAGGAGGGACGCAGGATCCCTTCAGCCTGTGGCAGTTTGAGGTGAGGGGCCAAGCGTTCCTCTACCACCAAGTGCGTTGCATGATGGCCATCCTCTTCCTCATCGGGCAGAGGGCGGAGAGCCCGGAGATCATCGACCAGCTGCTGGACGTGGAGAAGAACCCCAGGAAACCACAGTACAGGTACTGAGAGCTTGGGAGGACCTCAGAGGCTGAGGGAAGGTGGTTTTCATAACAGCTCCTCTCCTCCTCTAGGAGGACCTTGGAGGTTGAAGGAAGGTGGTTTTCATAACAGCTCCTCTCCTCCTCTAGGAGGACCTCAGAGGTTGAAGGAAGGTGGTTTTGGTGACACCTCCTCTCCTCCTCTAGGAGGACCTCGGAGGTTGAAGGAAGGTGGTTTTGGTAACAGCTCCTCTCCTCCTCTAGGAGGACCTTGGAGGTTGAAGGAAGGTGGTTTTCATAACAGCTCCTCTCCTCCTCTAGGAGGACCTCAGAGGTTGAAGGAAGGTGGTTTTGGTGACACCTCCTCTCCTCCTCTAGGAGGACCTTGGAGGTTGAAGGAAGGTGGTTTTCATAACAGCTCCTCTCCTCCTCTAGGAGGACCTCAGAGGCTGAAGGAAGGTGGTTTTCATAACAGCTCCTCTCCTCCTCTAGGAGGACCTCGGAGGTTGAAGGAAGGTGGTTTTGGTAACACCTCTTCTCCTCCTCTAGGAGGACCTCAGAGGTTGAAGGAAGGTGGTTTTGGTAACAGCTCCTCTCCTCCTCTAGGAGGACCTTGGAGGTTGAAGGAAGGTGGTTTTCATAACAGCTCCTCTCCTCCTCTAGGAGGACCTCAGAGGTTGAAGGAAGGTGGTTTTGGTAACACCTCTTCTCCTTCTCCTCCAGCATGGCAGTGGAGTTTCCCCTCGTCCTGTACGACTGCGAGTTTGAGAACCTTCAGTGGTTCTACGACCGGGAAGTGCAGGAGTTCAACGTCACCCACCTGCAGCAGCTCTGGGCCAACCACGCCGTCAAGACCCAAGTGCTCCGTGACATGCTGCGAGGGCTGGACGCCGCCCCCGTGGCCGCTGGGAAAGGTGAGATGTCCAAGGTGGATCCCTGGGTTGGGTTTGAAGGGACCTTGAAAGGTCATCTGGTCGTGCTGTAGTCAGCAGGGACATCTCAGCTAGAGCAGGTTGCTCAGAGTCTCATCTAACCTCACCTGGAATGGTTCCAGGGGGCCATCGACGGCCTCTCTGGGCAGCCTGGGCTGGGGGCTCAGCACCCTCCAGAATTTCCTTCGTAGTCTAAATCTTTGAATTTCCAACAATCATCCCAGTCCCAACCCTTGTGTAGAACCCTGAACCTCAGGAGGTTCAACACAGTCCCACTTCTCCACCTTGTCCACCTTGGATGGAGAGACCAAGTCCAACCCCACCAGTCTGAAGCAGGTTCTCCAAGACCACACAAGGATCTTCTGAACCTCCAGGGAAGGACAAACTCACACATGCACCAGCTGAACAATAACTGGCCCCCAGACCACCCAGATCTCCCTGTTTGGAACGAATCAGATCACTCCATTTTGACATCATTTGAATAAAAATAACAATTTTTAAGAGTTCACTCCCAACTATTTTTTTTCCCCCCCTTAGTTTTCTTTCTACTTGGCAGAAAGCTGCCAAAAAATTTGGAATTGCAGAGGGATGGGGTGGTTAGTTTTAAAAATAATGAAAAATAAGGGGGTAATTAATGGAATTATATATATTAATAGATTTTTTTTAATTAATCACAGCCCCGGGGAGCACCACGACCACAGTGTGGAGAGACTTGAAGCCCCAGCTCCACAAGCAGACCAGTGGATTCGTGGAAGGCGTCCAGCCTCGCACCTACAAACCTCTGCTGGCCCGCCCAAAATGCGAGGGGCTGGAAGCTCGGATCCAGCATTTCGTGAGGAGGGGTCGTATCGACCCCCCCTCGATGGGCTTGGGGGGAGATGGGGGCCAGCAGCCCCCCGAAATCAAAAGGAGCCACCACGGTGACGGGCCAGGGAGCGGCGGGGC
>NW_008618072.1:5019-5877 GCF_000691845.1 Merops nubicus
GGCCGTGGAGAAGCCGCCAAAGAGGGTCTGCGTGGACGTGGAGTGAGGAGGGGGCTCATGGGGAAGGGGTTGGTGGAGGATTTGGGGGGTTTAAATAAGAAAATGTGGGGGGGAAGTGGTTTTTCAGTGTTTTTTTTAATAAAGGTTAAGAAAATTTGGGAAGGGTCTTTGCATCTTGGGATGGGAGGTCTGGAAAGGGATCAAGGGGGTGCTTCAGTCTCCCCTCCCCAGGACACCAACTTTGCTTTTTGTTTCCTAAATTGATAACAAAAATAGAATTTTCCAGTGCTATTTTTATCAATTTTGGAGAATCTTAAAGAGTTCTGGTCTGGGAGGGGATTGGGGGTGCATGAAAGGGTGTCTAGGAGGAAATGGGGGTGACTGGGATGGGACATGGGGTGCACCATCCTCCCCCCCCAAAGCCACTCACCTTGCTTTTTTTCTTCCTAAATTGATAAAAGAATTTGAGTTTCCCAGTGCTGTTTCAGAAAATTCAGAAAAACGTGTGTAGTTCTGGTCTTGGAGGGGCTTGGGGGTGCCTGGGATGGGATTTGGGGCACTCAGGAGGGGATTAGAGGTGTCAGAAATGGGATAAGGGGTGTCTAGGAGGGGCCTGGGGTGCCTGGGATGGGAGAGGGAGTGCAGCAGCCCACCCCAAGCCCCTCACCTTTCCTTTTTTTCCTTAAATTGCTCCAAAAATTGAATTTTCCAGTGCTATTTTTTTATAAGTATCACCAAATCTTACAGATTTCTGGTCTGGGGGAAGACTGGGGGGCGGGTACCCATGAGGGGTGTCAAGGAAGGGACGAGGAATCGCTCAGCCCCTCCCCAAACCCACTCCCCTCCCTCTGTGGGGCA
>NW_008618073.1:0-13500 GCF_000691845.1 Merops nubicus
TCTGACTCTTCATAGCAAGTAGAGTTCTCAGGATGTTGGGGCAATATCATATGTCTTCCTCTGGGAAGCTATACATGATAGGACTTGTTGCTTGGCTGATCCCATCATCCCACAGCTTGGTTTGTGAGTCAGCTTGTTCCTTTCTTCATACAATATGTTCTGGGTGAATATGTTTGTTTATTGCTCCCTCCAGTGGTGTGGCACCTCAGGTTGTTTATGTATGATTTAAGATCAGAGGGAGGGATCTAGCTGCTGGTTTGCCTGTTAATGATAATGTTTTTCTATATGGGGCAAGTAGTCAGCAAAAGAAGGATGCATAAAGTATAGTCTCTCTTTAAATCTTCAGGTCCAATTTCATAATCATGTTAAAGTTTCTTTGGGTTTTCTGGGTAAAAGAACAGCCAGAAATTCAGTTTTTCTCTAGAGAGTGCTATGTAAGATTTGTTTAAGGTTTAGGGAAAACCTTTTGAAAGTGATATGTGTAAATTGTCTGTCCAGTGTAACATAAGACCACTTAATTATCCTTCTGACACCCAGTGATAACTAATGAGATACCACTAATAGTCATACCATAAGATTTCTGGAGGGAGGTGATTCTCCTCCTCTGCTTCATTCTTGAGACCCCACCTGGAGTATTGTGTCCAGCTCTGGAGCCCCCAACACAAGAAGGACCTGGACCTGTTGGAGCGGTGGTCTAGAGGAGGGCTGTGAAGATCATCAGAGGACTGGAACACCTCTCCTGTAAGGACAGCGTGAGAGAGTTGGGACTCTTCAGACTAGAGAAGATGAGGCTCTGGGGAGACCTTATTGTGGCCTTTCAGTGTCTGAAGGGGACCTAGAAGAAAGCTGGGGAGGAACGTTTTACAAGGGCTTATAGTGATAGGACAAGGAGTAATGGGTTCAAACTGGAAGAGGGTAGATTTAGATTAGATGTAAGAAAGAAGCCCTTGACTTTTAGGGTGGTGAGACATTAGATCAGGTTGTATAGAGGTGGCAAAGATTCCAAAGCTTGTGTCTTACTGTCCTGGTTTGACCTAGAGAAGAACTAATTCTGTTTGGCGATTTCACTTTCAGCTCAGTCTCTAACTACCTGCACTTTCTGAAGTTAACAGTAAATTTTCACAGGTAGTGTCTGCTTCTAGAACTGACAATGCTTGGTGTTTAGAGTTACCACCAGGGACTGGTATGCAGACAAAGGTCACTGCTACATCTTGTGTAACACATTCAGGGGTGCAGAAAGTAAAAGGCTGCACCTGCAGGAAGGATTGGACAGGAAAGGTGGCCCTAAACTGATCAATGAGGTATTCTACTCCATATATGTCATATTCAGTATAAAGTTGAGCTATCTATCATGTGGGTGAAATTCTCTTCTTCAATATCTGGCATCAGAGGAGGACTCTGTTCTGTCTTTGATCCCACTCCCCGTGTTCCTCAATTCAGTTCCAGAATCCAGCTCCTGAACCTCATTCCCATCTGCCACAGAGTCCAGTCTGGGACTTCCCTAGTTCCTGCTCCACAGCATCAGTGGTGACAGTGATGTAATGGCCATTGGAAGGGGTCAGGTTCAATATATTTGCATATATTTTGTTTTGTTATTGCTATTTTCATTAAAGCTGGTTCTAGTTTTCTTTTCTAATCCATAAAACTCTCTCCCTTATTACCTTTCTCTTCCCCTTTGGGAGGGGAGAGGGTTTAACAGAGAGTGTCTGTTATATGTCTAGTGGACAGCCCTGACCCTAAACCTTGACAAATATATTGATGGCCAACATAGGGCATGATTGGAGGTCTGACAGATTGTCTGAATAGTTTGAATTCCAGTTTGCTCAGTTGAGAGAGTATCAGAACCTTTGTTTTCTTTTGTTTCCTGGGAGCCTTAAAGGGTTGGAAGTTAAAATGGACTGCTTAAAGCATGTTATTTCTGAGAGCAATATTTGTGTCTTTTTAGGGTTTGTTTCAGAGTTAAATGCTGCAATGTTCCCTTACATGTTGCATGTGTTGTGTTATCATATTTACTTGTTCTCACTGCTTATCTGAAAGACACTGGTTCTGGGCACTGGGTGAAAGCTGCTGCTTTGCTGTGGTGTTTATGACTTTTTTTTTATGCTGTGCTGAGCTGGGCAGCAATGTACTGCAGCTGTCACACAGTGGGTTTTGCTACTCAGAGTACTTGCGGTTTTGTCCCTGGAAGTTATACTGCTCCCCACTACACTGAGATGACTCCACCAGATTCTGGGATTCTGTTAAATTGTGAGGATAGTGGCTATGATTATCATAAGGAAAATATTTATCTGTAAAACCCTTCCAGCAATCCTCACACAGAAACCATACTCCCTCTCTGAAAGTACTTAACCCAAGTAGGACTTTGGTGAAATAAAAAGAAAAGCAAAAGACTGTGTGATGTTTACAGTTTTGTTGCTGTTTTTCTAGTGTCATGATTTGTCATGGAAGAGTGCTTAGTGAGATGATGAGTTGCCTCCTGCAAGTTTTTTGGCTCCTAAAACGAAAGTAAGGTTTTAAGTTAGGCTTAATGGCTCATTAACTTAGGCATTTTGTTGTATTCCAGCAAATGTTTTATTGTTTGATTCTTGTTCTTTTAATGTGACAATGTCCAGGCCAGTTTTTTTTCGGTTAACTGGACCACTGCTAGCTGACAGTTTGGACTAGTTATTGAACCAAGATGAGGTACAGGGAGACCTTCAGGAAAGCACAATTTACTGCAACTGAAGTTCTGTTCTAGCTCTTAATTTCTGGAATGTTTATCTTTATTTGTAAATTAGCCAGGTTATTTTTGCATTTTGGACTTCTTTGATAGGTATAATGCTGTCCAATAACTGGATGTAAAAAGCTCTCGGGAATAATTTTTTGAGAAACTGAGACATGTCAAACCCATAGAGATAACAAATACTCTGATTTATTTCAAACATTGTGCTAAGCTGTGCTGGGACTATGTGATAGTATTTCCATACAGAGTGATGTTAAAACTTTATTTAAACACCAAACACCTGAAAATAATAATTTTCAGAGTTTCAGAATATATGGGCTGTTAAATGATAGTATTATTTGTCTTATTTGCCGTGCTTTTGTCTGTACAATTCTTCAAAAAAACCACCCTGAGGAACAATTGCTGTAGTGAGTTTGGACTATTTGCCCATGTTTATACAACATTACATTGTGCAGGGAGTTAATGTGACTTAAAGCATGGAAGTTTCAAATTAATTTTCATTGTTTAGTTTTTGCTTACATTACAAAACTGTTTTAAAGCTGCCAAGGGGAAGACTCAACTCTCAAAAGAAGAGAGAAACAAAACGCTAAGGACAAATTCTGCTCTGAATTCTCTGTGTTCACTTTTTTGATAGAGCCAGACTCCGGATGCTATAGTACACACAAATATCATGGGCCTTATAAATCAGACAAATATATCAGTAGTTGGATCTTTAGGGTGTATGCAGAAAAATGATACACTGTTTATTTTGCTTTAGCAAACCTTTGAAAATTTGCAACTAATGTGAATGATTTGTTTTAATAATTTTTTTGTGTGCCTGAAGTCACTATCTTACATTTCCAATTTCACACATACTGGTTTGGCTCTTTCTGTACTCAGCTGCACTGGGGTTAAGCATTCTTTGTACAGACAAAGCAGTGCAGAGCAGCCACACATCATACAGACTGTGACTACTGTCACTTCTCTTTTCCTTCTTCCCAGCATTCTCCTTTTACTCTATTTTATTCTGAAAATGCATTCATTTTGCAGTCATGCAATATGGAGAAAATGAATAAATTTAAGTAGGAAAGCAATTTCTGATGAGACCATGATAAAAGATCTGTAACAATTAGTACTTTACTTTTACAAATTTTGCTTATTGAGGTTGCTGAAGCAAGTAAAGTTTTATTTAAAATTTTTAAAGTGATATGCTCGTGAAATGCTCTCAGAGTCTACCCTCACACACTTTGTTTTTACATCTAGCAGTACCAGAAATATAATCTTTCTCAAACCATAATTTTGCAGTGATCTTATCTCTTTAAATTTTATTGACATTTCAGCTAAAAAGCCAGGAAGTGTCAGCTACAATTTTATACTTTGTAAAGGCAGATCTCCCCAAAGTCTTCACTTAAATTTTAATGACTGCTCATAAAAGTTATTAAAAATCAAATGGGAATGCTTTGGCAAAATAAAAAAAAGTGCTATTTATCTTATCTGGAGAAGGCTGAAAATGTAAAACTGAATTGTGTGGGAAATCTTAAAAAAAAAAAAAAAAAAAAAAAAAAAGTAATTAAAGAAAACAACACAACCACCAAAAATCCAAGAAATCAGCTCATGATATAGCTGCTAAATAAATTTTGATTTTCTGTTTTAAGAAGATGGTAGGTCATATACAATATTATCCAACCTAAAATGATATGAAGCTTGTTCTTCTGGTCTGTTGTGTTATTAAAGATTTACAGCTTTTCAGATTTAATGCTGTCTGAGAAGATACTGGCAGTACAAATTGGTATTTCTTTGAGTAAATTGCTCCTACTTTTCAAGTAGGCAGTGAATTTCATCTCCCTGGATGGTACAAGGGGATGAGGAGAAAAACCAGGATTTTTCCTCACTTACACTTGCTGTCATCCTGTTCATTAAATGGTGGGTTGTTTAATTAGTGACATAATGATTTCTTTTCCTCTCTTCCTTCTTCAATGCACCCTCATGAGTGCTTTTTCAGCTATTGCTCTTCCTATCTGTGTGCATTTTCTCCTCCTTTAAGCCAGCTTAACCAAAACTAAATTTGCAAATAACACCTGAGTCTTCATCCCTTAAGCCACACCACTGGGTTGTATTCAGTACCTTCAGTAGGGATATTATTTCCATTTCTAAGGAGAAAATAAATCATTAGATCTCGAAGACTTGTGCCTCTTAGATAAAGTCATGGAAGCTAGCAGTAACTTAGAGTATAAGGGTATTTAAAAAAACCAAACAAACCAAACAAATCCAAACCAAACAAAACATAACATTTCAACTCATGTCACAGTTAAAGCTCACTGAAAGTTCCAGCCATTGCATGGCTATGGATGTTTAGGGGCTTTGGTATCCTAAACCATTGCCCAATGATGTCAAAGGGGAGTGTTTTTTTCAATACTTGTAAAATCAGTATTCATACATACATTTTCTCATCCAAATCCCTGACCAAACCTGCTCTTCAGAGTATTTTGTCTTTGCCTCCTTCATATTCTTGTTGCACTTTCACAGCTATATTTGGTGAAAAAAAATTTGACTGTTTTGAAAGTAGCTTCCTTCAAAGAATCAGTGTCATCTCCTGCTATTATTTTCCTGTATGCCAGTACATATGTGGGGTGACAGGCTTATGTGTGACCTCTTTGATCTAAATCTTTATTATGCTGCCTTTATTATTAATTTAGTTTTACCAAAATGAAAAGCCTAATAAGTGAGGTTGAATCCTTCTGCTGTAGAACAACCTCAATGAGGTATTTTAATGCAATATTTTAGGCTGATGCTCTACACTCTATCCAGCAGAAACTTACCTTGCTCTACACTCCGAGTGCTAGTCTGAATGCAGTTTCAGACAGACCAGGAAACTTTTATCCACACTGCTTATTGGTGTATATCTACATATCCATTTAAGCTTGGACCACCCTTTTATCCCATCTGCTCTAGAAAATGTGCCCTTTGTTGAACAGTGGGTAGGAATGTTGGCCGCAGGGGTCCTTCCTATGAAGAACAAAAGTGATCAGTGGTAAAAGTCACTAGGGGTGGTAGGGAGACATCCCATTGAGGAGGATGGGCTATGGCAAGTTACTGACCATCTTCACCTCAGGCATATGGACTCCTGGAGCTGGATCAAGGCAAATCTGGCTTTAGACAGCTAAGGTGCAGGATATTTTAATCTGTTACAGTTATACAACTCACATTATATATTCCTCCAACTACATTGCTGTACGACTTCTCATATTAGTGACTGATAGCCTCAGGCAGGGAAAATCTGTGCATTTTTGCTTAATTGTTTTGTCTTTTCACTTTCTTTTTTTTGCAGTAAATACGAATAATTTCAGCCTTTAGCACTTCGATCTTTGTGAATGTTTTTTTTGTGAACGTGCAATATAGATAGTAAGATTCAATCCTGTATCCTGTTAAGTAACAATGTCATATTTTCTATGTAGTACCTCTGTCCTTTTTTTGATTTAGCCAATCTATTGTGCATTAGAAAGATTTCTTTACAGAGCTTTAAACAGTGATGCAAAACAGAAAACCTGACTGCATTTGTATTTTTTTTTTTTTTTTTTCTTTCAACATGCCGAGCTTCATCTGAAATCAAGTATTGTGGTTGGTATGTGTTCCCTACAACTGGATACAATATTTAGGTGCCATTTTTACTTTAAGCAGTTGTGTATATTAATTTGTATTTTTTTGGAGCAGTGAGAGTAGGATAGCCTGTTGTTCAATGGCTCTGAATCCAGCCTTCAGAGCTATGCTTTACAGAAGTTTGCTCTACCATCCCACCATTCCACTTTTCTCAGGTGGCTGCTTTGAATTCTTGTGCATGTTCTTATTATGAACTTATTTCCCCAGTAAAACCTGATCATTTAGTTGTTTCATATATGCACAACAGTTTTTATAACAGGCAGGATTAGTACTCGGTGTTTTCAGATCACTTTCTGCAATAATAAATTCCTGTATATAAACATAGAAACTGTGTTCAGAAAATAGGGCTCAGTTTTACATTTTGACTTGACCTCTTTTGAACTAATACAGAATAACTGGAAGTATTTCAGTATAGAATTATTTAAGCCTTTGCCAAGGCTTGAGATCTATCAGAAGAGACTCTGTTCCACAGCTGATGAAGATATTTATTCAGTGCCTGGTGCTCCTTTTGATCGTATAAAGCATCTGTCAGTACAGGGAAAGAAAAGTGCCATCAGTGGAGGCAAAACTATGAGAAACTTAGGAAGCTTCTTACTATGTTGTTCTTCTTCATTCTGCACCTCCAGTTTGTGGCACTTCTAGCTGCCTTTTGAATAGAGCAGACAGCAAGTTAAGGAAGCAGAAGCTGAGGTAAAGGACATATGAAAAATCCTCATAACAGAAGTGAGTATCCCCATGACCCAAACTAGAGTGCTGCTTTTAAGAGTTAGGGTATCTTGTTATCTTCCAACTAGAAAACCACTAGTTAAGAGTTTCAAAAACCCTAGAAGACCTTCTACATCCTTTTGATTCATTCTTCACTTTTGTATCTGAAAACTTAACAAACCAATCAGACTAATAACCCTTCATATTAAAACAAACACAAAACAGAAAAAGGTTTAATCCACTTTAATTGTCATCATCTCTTAATCAGAAGAATAAAAAATGCCTGAAATTGATAGCCAAGGAGAGATTCTTGTTCTGCCCATGACGTTTATAGTTCTAATTTTTAATGATTAAGGAGAGGAAGGCTGTGATTTAGACACTAAATCAAATTTTCAAGGTCACCTGCTTATTGTTGAAAACTTGCAACACACACTGATGTGATTCTGTAATAAATTGTGTATATTCCAGGCAGTGAACAAAAGTATAACAGACTACCTTAAAACATTGATTATGTTTGCCACAGAAGACAAATTCCTCTACTGCAATGAGTAGGACATGGTATCATGAAGCTATTTCAGTGGAGTAATGGTCAATACCGTAGAGTAAATAGAGTTTTTATATTTAAAAATATACAAACCTCCACCACATATATTTTGGAAAAGGGAATACTTCTTGTCACAGACAAAACCCAAGTTCTGCTTGTATTTACATCACACAGCCTCACTGAAATGAAGGGGTTTGAGAAGAACAGAGAATCTCACCCAAGCATACCTAGATACTGATCGGCTCTGACCTGGAGATGTTAAATAGAAATTTCCTAGACAGTTCTTTTTACTGCATTTCTTGCTTACAGACCAATTGGTTAAAGTTGGTATGAACCTTAAATGAAGTGGCTAAAGCAAGCTGTTATTTGTATACTAGGAAAATGTTTGCTCATGAACATTGAATAATGTCTTTTAAAAGGTTTGGGTATGTGCAATAGTTGAGTACATTTCCTGACAGACTTGGTGATAGGTGAATATGCAATTTAAAATTAAAATATAAAACATGTCATGTATGAAGTGATTCAGCATGTTGTTTTCTTCAAAATTGATCTAGATCAGTAGACTCCATTTCTATTTTAAGCCCACAAAATCCTACATCTGTGTAATTATATCTTAATACACGGTAAATGTACACATGGTAATTTACAAACCACAAGATACAGAATGTTCAAGCCCATGTCACTAATAAAACACTTGACAAATGGACTAAAACTAATAACACTAGAAAAATTAAGGGCTTTGTGCATTTTAGTTGTTTTACGTATCTGTTGACTCACAGTTGCTGTTATGACTCAGCAATGCTGTTAAAAAGTACCAGTAACAGATATTATGACCTAAAATACATGATCCTCTTGCCTATTTTAAAACCACGGTCTGGTAGGAAACTACCTAAAATCAAGAACTGAAGCAACATGAAACTCCTAAAACTACACTTATAATTCTGGATGTCATTAGTAGTCAAAGTCTAGCTCTCAAGTTCAGCCATGTATTAGATAAAATATATTACTTCTCACGAACAGTAGTCTGAAATAAGAGACGTTTTCTACCCTGATAAGTGAAGATACCTCATCTAAGCTTTCAACATTCTTCAGATTGCATCAGTGGTATTTGGGAGGAAAAAAATTCTCATTACTCCAACAGGAATAGATTATTGTAAATAAAGTATTGCAACTTGTCAAAATATACGCTGTCATTTTTTGGGCAGCAATTTTCATAAAGCTTGAAGCTGATGAGGATGAGTCACTGACAAATTTTTGTTTTGTCTCTGTTATCAGCTCCAAGCAATATATCATAGTTCTGGTTGCACCAGGAAACCAGTGGATGCTATAAAGGTGAGCCTGCAGGATTGGCCCATAACTGAGATTAAAGTTTAATACACATTAGTCTAATATAAAGAGTGAGCACACTGAAAAAGAACTGAATATGATGTTCTCTGAAAGAAACTTCTTGGATGAGAAATCCAGGGAGCAGCTGTTTGAAGGTGACACTTTAGTTTACAAGTGAACTTCTGCTAATGGCTGGAGTTGGAATATTGGAGTTATGGATTTTAAACCCTCATGAGGTAACATGGTTCCACATAGACAGAGAATAAATGAAGGTCCCAACAGGAGTAGCTTTTTAGATATAAAAAAAATCCAAAACAACAACAAAAATCCAGTTTACCTGAAAGGGGATAAAAATGCCCTGTTATCCTGTAGGAAGGAAGACAAATTTAGATGTGGGCAAGATGTGTGTGGGTTTTGTTTTGAGTTTGAACTGATTTTCTTTTAATGTCTAATCTTTTTGCCTTGGCAGACATTTTTGGGGGGCGGGTGGTAGAGGTGGAGGGGAGTGTGTCATGGGGTTTTTTTTAGACCTGGGTTTCTGTGGCACTTGGCTGATCTGTCTGGGACAGCCATCCTTACACGTGACCTGTTCTGCCATTAGGCATTGGAAATGCTGTCATTCTCCTGGCAGTGTCTCATGCAGAACAAAAAAAATAAAGGAACAGCTTGGAGAGCTGCACAATATTTACAACACATTATCAGGGTGATGTAACGTGTAGCTCCCCCTTGACAGCATTAACCCCCTGTTACTCAAGGTGTCAAAGAAAGGTAAGAAGATTATCTATAGTAATAAATGGCTTATCTGCAATGATTGGATGCTTAGTCCTCTTCTGCACCTTACCTTGCTCCCTTACCCTGCCAGCACTCACTGCATGAATGCCACCCATCCCCCCCACCCTGCATGGGTAAAGGGACAGTGTCCCCGCTTCAGTCCTTCCCATCCCTGTTCCCTCAGTAGAGAAAGTAGCCCTAAGAGGAGGCTTCATGGCTTGGCATTTCCAGCAGTAAGAGAATGAAAGATGAAGCTGGGATCAGGGCAGTGTGAGTGTTGTGAATTGCTTCAGGGAAGAGAGTCTTGGGAGCAGCTGACTGAAAGTGCTGGGATTTTGTTGACTGCTGGGAATTTGCTGACTTCCCTTACCCATAACTCTGTCATATAAGGCAACTCTCTGCTTTGGTGATACCTGCAGACATCTCTGGTTTCTATTAGGTCAGCTAACCTATCTGTACAGAAAAAGTCAAGCTTTCAAGCACTCAGGGCATCATTTGGATGTTTTTCCTTTTTACTGACTGCATTTACACTCCAGGAAATAAACTGGTCTTCAGAATCACTTGGAAGCATTAAAAAGTATTTTGTCTTATGTGGCCTTAATTATGACAGTATGATATATGTGTTGCTTCATATCCTCACCTCTTCTCAATCAAAAATCCACCAGCAGAAAGAGGGAGAGAAGATGAGTGAAATATTTCAGATATGGACAATGCAGTTTTCACTTTCTGTTGCCAAATTCTTGATGTATTCCAGACCTGCAGTGGCAGACAAATAAAAGACACCAGTATCAGGTACAGCTAACTGCAGTAACTTGACACAAAATGCAGTGAAGAAAGGTATCACACTGTACAGCACTGCAGCTGTAAATGGAGGCATAATACAATGGGGAAGAGAACTGGTGTCCAAGGATGTAGGGCTGAGAAAAAGAGGGGGAAAGACCACCAAAAACAAACAAACAAACAAACAACCCAGAACCAACCTAAACAGAAAAACATTGACAGCTACAGTAGACCTTCTGGTAAAACCAGCAAACTATCTCTGGTATGTTGTACTGGACATCATAAAACTGTTCTACACAGACTGTACTGCAGTTGCTTGTTTGCAATTTAAAAGTAAATCACGGTGAAAAAGCAGTAATTGTCAAACACTTATCACATGGACCAAGTTAAACCAGTCATGTGATGCCAGGGGACAGGCTAAAGAGTTGGTTGGGATTTCTGCCAATGCCTGTTATTTAAGTGATATTTTTTAACAATGACCCTGTATTTCTCAAGCTGCTCTGCAGTAAGCTCCTTGTAAGGAAACAAAAAAGAAGCACACACTTAAGCATGAGATTTCTTAACTGGATATGGTAAGGATACACAAGAGGCTGTTAACAGCCCTCGGTGAGATTCTGTAATGACAATCTCTGTATATTGCCTTCATTTTTAGCTTTGATTGGCATTTACAAGAAGGAAGTTTTCCTACCCACATTGGAGATATTACTGACCAAAGAGAAACCCTGTGCATAGGAGGAAGGGAACCAGACTGAAAATCACCTACAAAAACAGGGAATGAAGAGTGACAGATGTGCACATGCAGAGGGTAACAAACAAAGGCCAACTTGGAGCAGAGGTAGTCAGCTGCAGGAAAGTACTCATCAGCAGCTGGCATTAGCTTTTTCTCCTCTTTTGGTGACCTACGGAGAGAAGGATGGCTTTTGCAGGCCTGCAGTGTCTTATGCATTGCAGGTGAAAATCACCTGATGTATCATTTCCCCATATTCTGCAGGAGCAGCAGAACTCACACTTCTAACCAGCAAGGTGTCATGGCTTCTGTCCCGCTCCACCACCTGTCATCTGGCTGAATGTGGTGCCTGCAGGTCACAGCATGGAAAACAGCCAGACACCACGTTGTGCTACCAGTAAGAATGTGCACAACCTCTCAGTCCCCACATATCAAGCAATCCTGATAAATAACACACTCGCCAAACACCACATAAGATTGCCATCCCTGTGGCGGTCCACAGGTTCTCTTAAAAACTGGAAAAGAAAATGCTGCTGAGGATTGTGCCAGGCAAGGGGGGGGGAGGGCTTCCTCTCACATTGCAGCTGCCATGTAAAACCCTGAACTTACAGGCATTGAACTGTAGAACTTAGTGGTGTGCCCTATTTTTCTGCATGTGCTTGTCTTTGTACATGTGCAAGTAAAGTTCCTACAAAAATATCTTCCACAACTGAAAAAAAACAAACCAACAAAAAGAAACAAGGGGAGGTACTGCCTCCATGTGAATTCTTTGCAGAATTTTATTATGAAGTAGTACACAAAGCTGTTACACTTCATATGCTCGTTCAGTTGGAAATGTAGGCAAATATTTCATTAACTCCCAATACACAGAGAAAAAAAATGTCCTCAGTGTCCTCAACACTGAGGACGTATGATATATATGATGACATGTACATACTATGAGGACGTGTATATATGAAGTCAGTATACACATGTAAGAGCAGAACTCAGAGAAAATGATGTAAATCAGAATAGATATTCAAAGCATTGGTAGATAACTGACAATTCCATTTGCCTGTGCTCTCCATGAATTGGGAAGTGAACTCTCCTCTGGTTTGGTTTAGCATAACTGACTTTTTCAGGTTCTCCTACCGTTCTTTAAAGAACTCTAATCTCTGATTTTCTATCACTATTCTTCTTTAAACTTCATTTTCTCCAGAAGTACTCACAGACAAGTCAAAAGAGGTTGCAGATAGATGAGTTCAGGTGCATTTTTATACCTATTATAGATTGTTGTTTTTTTCTAGCAAGGTAACTGAGGACACCCATCTTCATTTCCTCACATGCTGCTCTCACAGAAGTGAAAATGTTAAAACTTGACATTTCAGAATTTTGAAGCTTTGTTTTACAGACGTATGGCCATCCTCAGAGCTGAAAATGAGTATATTAAAAAATATATATACTAAAAAAAGCTTGGCTTTGAAGATGAGTGATCAGCTTTTCTATGTTACCTCCTCAAATTGTCTTAGCACATTTTAAAATGATTCTTCAAAGTTAGTTGTTTGGCTTAGTAAATTAGTGTTTTAAGTGAAAATTTGATTACATGGTCCTGATACTTATACACATAGGAATAGATTTCCCCATAAGAAATAAACAGGGTAAAGTTCATTGCATTAACATCACCTGAAAAGATGTACAGAGCTACGCAGCTTAAATGAGAGCTGTGTGGGCTTCTGGTACTGAGCTTGAATAAATGCCTCATCATGCTGAGCAGACAGGGGTGGAATATTCAACAGTGCAATAAAAATTCACCTGAGTAGAGGTCAGCTACTATTCCTCAAGATGCACACAGAAAGGAGCCTTGGGGCTGAATGTGTTATTCACAGCACCTCGTTATGATACCTCAGGCCCTAAAAAGCAGCTTTTTAAACTGTCTCTCAAGCTTTAATGACATTAACCTCACTGCCTCATACTAGTGCAGAGCCACTCAAACCACAGCTAAAACTGTTTTTGAGCTAATCTTCCTGGCTGCACTGAAATAAGTATGAAGCCCTTTCGCTGTCAGCTCTACCTGAGAAGCAGTTCAGGATTCTGCTGCCTTGTAGCTGCTGAGCGCAGCAACTCCTCTGATGTAGCAGAGAAGGCCTACTCCTTTCCCAGGCAAAGCCACATGGGTTGATTAAGCTGGAATTAATGATAACGTAAGATATTTTTTAACTCACTATTTAGTGGGATGGACCTGGACTGCTCATGGCCTGGCAGGTGGTGACTAGCAAGTGACAGTGGCTACAAGCGCCTTCGTGGGCTGCT
>NW_008618074.1:0-15628 GCF_000691845.1 Merops nubicus
ATCCAGGTCATTGATAAAGCTATTAAACCGAGCCCTGAGGGACATCACTTGTGACTGGACACCAACTGGATTTAATTCCATTCACCACAACTCTCTGGGCTCAGCAATCCAGACAGTTTTTAACCCAGCCAAGAGTCCACCTGTCCAGGCCATGAGCCACCAGCTTCTCCAGCAGGATGCTGTGGGAAATGGTGTCAAAGGCCTGACTGAAGTCCAGGGAGACAACACCCACAGCTTTTCCCTCATCCACTAGACAGGTCACCTGCTCATAGAAGGAGATCAGGTTGGTCAAACAGGACTTGCCCTTCAGGAACCCATGTTGGCTGGATCCCATCCCCCTGTTGTCCTGCACTTGCCACGTGATCTCCCCCAAGACGAACTGTTCCATAATCTTCCCCAGCACCGAGGTCAGGCTGACAGGCCTGTAGCTTCCCAGGTCCTCCTTCCTGCCCTTCTTGCAGATGGGCATCACATTGGGAAGTCTCCAGTCACCCGGGACCTGCCCCGTTAACCAGGGCTGCTGGTAAATGATGGAGAGAAGCCTGGCAAGTTCCTCCGCCAGCTCCCGCAGCACTCTCGGGTGGATCTCATCCAGCCCCATAGACTTGTGGGTGTCCAACTGGCTTAACAGGTCCTTCACTACTAGTTCCTGAATTATGAGGGAATCATTCTACTTCCATGCCAATGAAGGCATGGAAGGCAATAATTTGATCAGTCTGAAAATAGTAATGTGGTACCATAGACTAAGAGCAAGAACCCAAGTGACAGTGATGGGCAATCAGCCTAGATGGTCTTGATTATGTGGATCAGTTTGTTGTAATCCTTCAACATGATTTTGAAGTAACACTTCTCAATATTTCATTGGTCTTTTGTTAGGATGACTGATTAAATATCCATACATTATGATTAAAAGATAATTGGCATTTAAGTGAAGGGGCTTTCACTTTTAGGTTTAACAGAAAAGTGACAGGAATCTGCACGGTTAATTCTAGTACTATTTTTCAACAATCAGCAAATAGCCACAGATTGTTGTGAAAAGCCTGTAATGACTTATCAGGTATTTTACGCATCGGTGTGTAGCAGGGCTATGAAAAATATACTCAGGAGTCAGGTGTTCCTTGGGATGGACTGGGATGATGTAAAAATTCTCACCTTTGTCAAATAGTCATCATTGGTGTCCATCAATGGCCACAGCCTGGGTAACCACACAAGCTTAAAGGCCAGAAAAGATTTGGTGGCAGTTGGAAGGAATTACATATTAGTGTCACAGATGTTCAATTCTTCCACACAGTATGCATTATGACTAGCCTCATGAAAGCACAGGATTCTCCAGTTAGGCTAACAATGAACCTACTGCCATAAAGAACTTAAATTATTTAGTTATTAAGTTTGTTGCATTGGATAATAGTGCAACCGACTATGGAAATTCATAGCCCTGATCACACAGCCACACAAAAATGATCAGGATTTAGTTAGGCAGTGTCAAATCTGTTAGTTTACCATAACAGACGGTCTTTGCAACTAATTAGCTGCATCTACGTTCTGTCAGCATATAGCATTCAAGTAACCTATTTTCTAGCAGAAAGCTTTCGTTTGCATAGACTAGCTTGTTTTAGTGGAAGTAATTGGAACTTCTGATATCTTAATTACTCATCCATGTATCCCATTATAAAGAAGTAATTTACAAACTATTACTATAATAAACTCACAAGTTAACAAATGTCTTTTTTTTTTGACTCAGTGAAAGATTAATTAAAGATCCCTTTTTGTTGCTATGAAAACAGTTTTGTTTTGTGACAGGGCATAGATTTGGTTCCAAAAAACTATTAATTTAGTAGCAACACCAGAAACATCATGAGTCATCAAGAAAAAATTGAACTGATGTACTAGATCATCGCAGCCAGTGAATAGCAGGCAAGAATTTGTGAGTCTCCATGCTGGTTTTTTAGCTCTTTTGAAGGATAAACTTTACATTGAGACTAAAAAGAAAAGTTTCAGGATATGCTCAAAGGTCTTTAAGACATTTTTTAAGTGATAAAATATTGCTCCATTTTGTTGAGAAAGGAGATTTTCTGATTGACTATGTTGCTTACTTATGAGTGAGCAGACAAAATAATCTCTGAAATCTATTGCAAGGAGAAACAGGTTGGCAGGTATGCCTAAAAGAAAAGATACTCCTTGAGAGAATGTATTGCTAAAATACATAAGGTCTGAATTCCACCTTATCTGTAATAGGCTTCCTTGTGAGATCAGGAAACAATAGACTATGAAGCATCTTCTTCCACTAGAAAGGGGGAATGTTCACCTCCCTCAGAGTTACTACAAGAATAACCTCATTAATAACTGAACTGGAAGGCTCTCTGACGGAAGTTGCTATAGGAATAAAATGTCAAATTTCAGTGGATCGAGCTGTTTTCTCCTACAATAAGATTTACCTGAGTGATCTGCAGGTTAAGGAAAATTCTTTAAAGTTACCAACAAAACCCTCAGTGAGGCATCAGTCAATATTATCCATGTGTAGGCCTCTGTAATGCCAAACATGCCAGAGGGAAGTTAAGAAACCTCTTTGCTTTAAGCTCCTTTGGGCAATGGCTCTGAGAAGACTTACTTATTGCAGATCAGGATTTCAGAAAAAAAAAAAAAAGTTTTTTTCATTTATCATTGTAAGATTACAGCTCATCAGTTTGATAGCAGTGATGTTCCCCCAGGAAAAACCTTTCAAAAGAAGCAAGTTAAACTGTTGGTTAATAAAGGTGGCTGTTCCAGGCCTGGTTTATCTTTTGGGATTTGAAAATAGTATCAAAATCGCACAAATATAAAAAACATTTGGAGATCATTTCTGAAGATGTCCAGGCATCTGTGACTCACAGCTCTTTCTTAGCAAAAAAAGGCACAAATAGCAATGCAAAAACAATCTGTATCTCTCAGGGTTCTGAGGGCACTAACTGGCCTTGCTGGCCATGACCAGCTTGCCCTGACCCCACCATTGCCACACTGCCCACAGGCTCAGGAGCCCCACTGCAGCTTAAGTCTGGATCAGGCTGCTACGAAATAAGAGAGCCATGAAATGCACCTCAGCAAAGCCATGGCAGGTCCCCACAAGACTCCTCATGGCTCTTCTGAGCTGCACATAAGCTCAGTCCTCACCCAAGCTAGACCACAGGTACATCTGTCCCTGACCATTCCCCAATTCTCTGGACTCTTCACCACCCTACTTACATCACTGACCTGCTCTGCTCACCTGGCTTGGGGACAGGGCAGTTGTCCAGTGGAATCCAACTGCAGGTAGTAAGGTTGCACAGCAATAGCTGAGGGTAGAATGGAGACTGGAAACAGGAAAAAGCTGCCTCTCATTATGGAAAAAGGCAGTGTTTAATTCCATTATAGTGAGTACATTTAAATGTCAGTGCTCCAGTACAGAAGAGTTAAAGAAAATTTCAAGTTTTTCATTACTGCCTGGCCACAAAGAAGCACCTCGGAGTCCAGCAGAATTTAGATGTCTCTTATAATTACCAGATTTCCATCGACTATAAATAAAAGAAATCGCTTACTTTTAAGAGGATTGACTTCCACCTTAACTCAATCCCATCATTTTCCCCAACACTGGACTCTAAGATTCTTCTGCACATGGTGCTGGGCCATCTTGTCTAAACCATGTTTTTAACAAGAAAGATTGGACCAGATGATCCTCAAGGTCCCTTCCAACCTGATATTCTATGATTTCAACCCTTAGCCTACTTAAGCTTACTTAAGTAGGCTAACTTAAACTTAAGCTAACTTAAGCCTAGTTATCCATCCTCCAAAATTAAATGATTTTCACTATGTACTTCTGCATTCAAGCAGCATCTTACTCACATCTTGTAATTTTTTAAAACTAAGTTATAAGTCTAAAAAAACCCACCCACACAAAAAAAACCAAAACAAAATCAATTTTAGGGATGGAAAATCAGATCCAAACTTCTGAGGTTCCAGAGAGACTGACCTGAACCTAGCTTTACAGTTCTGATTTTTTTTTTTCAGTTACCTAGAGCCAAAAAGGGGCTGCTTTTTAATTCTAGCTAGCATTCTTCGTATTTCACTGTGTGAATCAATTTTGTAAGAACCACTTCACTTTGTCTTACATTTTGGAGTAAAAGCAGGTCTCCCAGAGGTTTTTTTTTACCTCCATGTTCAAGACCAAACTTTTGTTGACCCAACAAGAATGATTTTTCCCAACTTCAGATAAAGTAATATCCTGAGTTATTGGTTAACATTAAAACACCTTTCTATTTTAATTCTTGACTTTTTGTGACCGTTTCCGCTCAATGTGTATAGAACGTGTAGGAAAAAATACCTGTTTGTAACAGCTAATTCATAAAAAAACTTGCAGAATTTTAGTGCAACACAAATTTCTTCCTCTGAAGGTTTACAGATAAATATTTAATGATGGAATTGGAAGTTTTGGCACAGAGATTAAAAAAAAAAAAAAAAAAAAAAAAAAAAGACCTGGAATTATATCTTCATGTGTCACTGTTGTATGTACAATGGCTACCTAAACAGAAGGTTTTTTACTTGGGGTTGATGACTTATTCTCTGATCATTGTACTACTTAGCTCTGGGAAATCTTTCCAGTGGTGAAGTAACTAGTTTCATCCTGATAAAAATATGTTTAATTTACAAACCACAAGCAATTACACGAAAACTGATAGGACCATGCATTGCTGAAAACGGTAAATATGAATAAGGAAATCAGGGCCTTTGTCCTACATATCTACTGCTAAGATTGGGAGTGAAACATGAAAGATTTAAAACACAGCAAATGTAGATCCGTTCACAAAACAAAACAAATCCACCTCATCTCCATTCCTAGGCTTTCATGTCAGCTGCCACCAAGGTGACCGAGGAGAACTTCAGACCAGCCACAGTTCCCAGGTTATGGCTGGGGATTGGCATTAGCAACAGAAGGTCAGTAGACTGTCTAAACCACAATTTAAGCTATAAAGATTTACCTTATATCACCACACAACAAGAATAAATAAAAATATTTACTTGCTGTAGAAAGTTGGTAGCCAACATACTAATGAAAAGAACATGACTTCTAATTTTAATTGTACAAGTTATTAGGTGCAAAACAAACAAATAGTGAACAGTAGTGGATAAAATTCTCAGTGTAGCAGGATGTCTGTTTAGTTTACATTCCTGAAACATTCAGTTGTATTAAATGTGCTGATATCAATTCTGTATCATCACAGAAACTAGATTAAATAGAATCTCAAATTAATTATAGATGTTAGATGAAAATAATTAATACTGTTGACTCAGTTCCAGCATTCCCTACTTCATACATTGTTCTGATGAGACTAATGTACATAAAAGAATATCTATGTAGAGAGAGATAATACTATTCTCTAAAAATATATGTATATCTGTATTGCACATTCTGAACTATGGTATAAAATGCTACCTCAGCAGATCAGAGCTGCTTTTTGATATCTATGAAAAGAACATTAAACAGCCTTGGTTTCTTCACAGTACAGAATGGAGAGCTTTCAAAATGGAAATAAAAGAAAGTTTAAAAAAGATAGACCTGGTGGTGGGAAATAATCAATAAATACAGGTGGAAAAAAATAGAGATCAGCTTAATATCACTAAAGACTAAAAGAAACATACTACACATGACAGTAGTCAGCAGTCTTTCCCAGATGATCTGCAGGGTTGTACTTTTGCTTTTCCAAACTGGAATGTAGCACTACGGGAGGTTCTTTGTGACATCCAGGATACCCTGTCACTCAAAACATCAGGATGTCATTGGTCCACATGTCTGTAGATCAAAAGATGTACATGATCTTCCTAGCAGAGAAAAGTTAGGAGGCTGAGAGCCCAGGCTGTAGTTACACATGAGCATTTTTATGCCCGGGGAAGCATTCCAAATTCTCTGCATCGTACTAGAAACAGTGAGAAAGCTGAACAGCATAAGCAGTATCTTTTCTTGGTAAAGGACAACAACTACGCTGAAAGGGTCACTTTCTATTAATGCATTTAAAATCTGTGCCTGTGCTCCCTCCAACACCTGTGAGATAGACTGATGGCTCCTTGCTTAGAAGAACCAAAAATCAGGGTAACAATCAGCTTAAGTGCTTGAAACCACTGAAAACATGGCATTTCTTCAATGCTGTGTTTTACTTAGTCTTTTCTTAAGAGCAAACATAACCCCTCTTTGCTCTTAGAAAAGCCTTGTGAAAAGGCGTTCAGAGAGAAGACGCTAACCTAGCAACACCCAGAATTTGCCTAGCCACAACACAAGCTCCATTTGAACATCCTGCCTCCCACAGCCAGCAACTGCCCAGGCACCCATTCTCTAGATGCTCTCTTCTCCTATTCATCAGCAGAGAGCTTCCTAACTTCAAAAGGACAAGAATTGCCCTGCTGAAAGTTTAGATCAACAAGAAAAGTACTCCACTCTATGACTCTTTTCCATTAAAGGCTCACAGCACTTAGTGGTGGCATTTTTGTTTAACAAGTTCGATAGATCCTTCAAGAAAGTCTTTCAACACTGAGATTTTTGTGGAGAATTTCACACTAAAAATGTATTTCTCTTTCTAAGGTACTTTTATCTGCTATTTTTTTCACCATCAAACAATCTAGTTTCATATTTTAGGTTAAAAATTTAAGCAAAATAAATCAAATACATGTTATTATTTCTGACTCTTTTCCAGCCCAATGACATAATTGGCATACTGTTGCTGAAAGATAACATGTTAAGCCTGGGCAGCAAAGAACCTCATGAAGCTGCAGAAGACTTCTGGCTAATCTGTTCCTCCTGTAATATCCAAATCAATCCCAGTAAAGATTAACTTTGATTTACAGCAATGCCCTGCACATAAGATTGTGTAAGTCTCTGTAGTTTTCATATGTCAAAACAGTCAAATAGAAAGTTGGACTTCAACTTATTTTTTTCTTACCTGAGAAAGGATCTTTTAATTAGGTTTAGTTCTTTGACTTCAAGCTCAGTGTAACAAATCACAGTGCCTAAAATGTGGTATTGCACCCAAAGAGTTTGTAGGAGTTAAAGCTTAGACAACAATTAATCTAAACCTAACCTCAAAAGGCATAAAAACAAACTTTGTAACATAATATGAAAATAGCCCAGGGACAGGCAGAGAATAGTTTCAGAAAGGTGTAAAGGACACTCAGGAGGCTAGGGGTGATTTTGTGATTACATTGCATCTGTTTTAATAAGGTGGCTAAGAACAGTTTTCATCATTCAGCAAGGGAGGCCGAACAAGATCAAAAAGAAATAGTAATTAGTGGAAGGATTAACACAGTTTGCATTTTTAGAATCTAAATAAGAAACAGCAGGTGTTGTCTTATCTTTACAAAAATAGGAAGAAAGAAAATATCTTTTGCTCATTGCTTTGTATTGCCTTGTAGTAAATTTATCTTACTCAGTACAACTATTCCTTACACAGAACAGTTTTAACAATACAATGACAAATCCAGTGCTCTACTTCACTCACTATCAAACCAAGGTAAAAATGATGGGGCACAACAGTACATCAGCTGTAGAACTTGTCTAAATCATCACAAATTACCTCGCAAGCCCTAGCTTGTCCATTCAGACTGTTTCATTTACTTATGAAAACACACAAACTGCTAAAAGTCAGTATGGAAATTAAGGAAATAAAGAGGAGGTCAAAAAATCATGTGAGATACAGTTAAGGTATAAATAAATCTTCTAGTTATTGAAGTGGAAAACAACTTATTTGGGAACAAAATAAAGTCCTCACTTCCATGATACAACAATACCTCCCTACTCTTAAAGTTCTTTGTTGATAGACACTTCAGGTGAATGCCAACTGCCTAAGGAAATAGTCCAATACATAACACTACATTTTTTCCTGAGGACAGCCTGAAAAGGATCACGTGTTTGCACCTTCATTATATTTGCCAGAGTCTGGTAAGTGAGGAATACAAAAGGGAAACCTTAGTATTACTCACCAGAGAAGCAATAGATGCCTTCATTCTTTCCTCTTTTCTCCAGAAATATGTGTTTTATAAAGGTACAGTACTAGTATCTATCATAAAAATAATTTTCACATGGAAGAAGTACAATAAAAGCCCATCTCCTGCGCTAGAAAAAGAGTAGGAACTTGAAGTGTACAGTATAACGGTTCTTCTGCTGACCACTTGCCCAGTATAGACTTATCATTAACAGGCAGACCAGCAGCCAAACTCCTCCCTCTGCTCTCACATCACACACCAGAGATCCAAAATGCCAGACAACCAGAGGGAGGAACAAATCAATACACTCACTCATAGAATCCACACACAGAAGTGAAGAAGTGAGCAAGCCAGGCAAGGAGCCAAGCCATGGCAGATAGGAACAGCCAGGGCATGAGTCCAGTTATAGAGTAGGAACTCAGAGACAGCTTCATGTTGTGGCCTTATCATCTTGGGAACTCCACTTGCCATGAAGAGTCAGGAAGCCCTTCCAACAACCAGCATCCCCACACACCACACCCACTATATACACAAACCTCCCAAACCCACTGCCAGCAGAGTCAGTTCTTATAGAGGTGTCTTCTTGCCCCAACTCCAAGTTAATGGGGAAGGAGGGGGCACCTGGTGGTGATCTCCTAATCAGTTCCCATCCAAGGCTGGGCAAACCTTGGGTGAAAACCAGTCAGGAAGGTCTTTCTTGCCTGGTTGTGTACATCACCCATATGCCAACCCTCATGCAGGGCTGGGGGTTTAAACCCCAGCACTTCAGTGGTGTTGTACTGTATACACACGACGTATCATTTTTACAGTATAAAGTTCATTTCTGAGAGTTTAAAATGAAATCAAATGATGTTCCATGAAATACTGTATTAAGAGAATCAGTTCTAGGTCCTGATAAATGTATTAACATTCAGCCTTCTCTTCTCCTTGGTTCTAATCCTGACAGTGTGAGCTAGATCCGATACTGCATAACGTTTTTAGGACAGTCAAATGCAGAAACAGAGATACAGCTCATTTCAGCAAGCAAGAAGCCAAGATGGAAGTGCCAGATTTATCCTGTTTTTCTTTAGAGTTCCCTTTAGAAAAGGAAAATCCATGATGTCTTATTAAACTTCACCTATACTTCTGATCTAGTATCTGAAGAGGTCCACATTATTTGTGTACGTTATGCCAAAGCTTTAAGAAGACTGATTTAGGATTTCTGTCTCTATTCTCCTCCTGGCTCACACCATGCTGTAATGGCAAGCTCAACACTGATAGCTATTTTGTTCTGTGTTTGTACAGACACTAGCATTAGGGGTTCTGAAATGTATTGCACTGCACATAATGATAAATTCATGTCTAAAGTTCAATAAAAGGAAAATAAAATTGCGCACAATTCAGCATCGTCATAAAACAAAAAATAAAAATCCAGTGGTCTGGATCATGTTTATCTAAAACCTTGATAACCAGCATGAAATAGTGCCTTCAGCAGCTGTGCTTTATCTATTTTTGACACAGAGCTGCGTTGGAACATTATTAAGTCACAGTGTGGTATTCCTACCCAATCCAGCTCCAAAAGGGAATAATTGGAGTATTCATCTCTGTGAAGTAAAAAGTAAAATGCTGCATAAGCTCACCATAGAAAATGCATGAACAAACCAGACAATCCACCAGAAATATTAGTCTCACCCTATATTTGTTGCTTTCACTAACAAAAGGTGTTTAGATTTTAAAGCTTTTGTTTAAATGATTCTGTAGGGCTATAGTTTATGAAACAACTCGTTTGAAAAGAGGATGTTCTTAGCCTCGTGGTAGCTGTTTGCAGTTGCTGTATGGCTGCCTCAGACGTTACCCATGACAGTTTTGTGGTGGCAGCCTGATGAGCACTATCGTGTCACTGACAGTACTGGACACTGCATACTCTGTTCTGAATCTGACTCATTTTGGCACTTAACTCCTGCTTTCAGTTGGGTCCAAGTGAAACTTTTGTCTGTCATTTTTCCCCATATCACTTTTATATTTCTTCAGATTTCACTGCACTTTATATAAATGCAGTCATTATGCTCCGAATTTAGCTTCATGAATCCATGTTAACTGCAGGCCTTTTTGTTAGAATCTGTATCTATTTTTTATGCTCTTACTACAAGATGGTCTTTTCAGCATCTGGTCATTTAATAATTACTTTTTCTTCAACTCACCAACAACTTAAAATCCTTCATTTATGATGAAGGCTTTTCTAAAGAGGAGAGGTAGAAATCAGTTTTAAATTACAGCTTAGGATTTAGCTCCAGAGGATAGATGATGCATTCTCTAGTATGTAAGATTTCCATTGAGATCTGTAGTTACAACACTATAGGAGAATGAAGCCTTGTGACTCAGGCAAAGCAGTGGGACTTCAGCACTTGCTTGAAGTTAAGTAGTTCCATAAGCACTACAGTGAATCAAGGAGTGGCCATGTAGAAATAAGCCAAGACATCTTGCGATGCCTCATTTCCCTCATACAAAACTGCAGTGTTAAGCTGCAGCATGTCACACTGAGCTCTGCAGAGAAGTATACAAGCTCTGTAGCTTCAGGATGCTCAGTGAAAGTCTCTTCAGAAATACATTTTTGCATTAAATGCAATACACTATCAAAACCAAACCAAACCAAACCAAACCAAATCCAAAAAGCTCTTTAAAATTTCAGCGCACTTGTTTCTAAAAATAACTGTGGCAATACTGACTTTTAAGCCCCATATAATCAAATACAACTGCCATATCACTTCACAGTACCAACTTCCAGCCTCTAACACTGTTTTTATTATTCTTTTCTCTGTACCTTCCACCACAATACAGGCAAATATTTTATTACCACTTGGTAATAGCAATAACTCGCCTGAGTCAGCTCTTTTCAAAATTACTCCTTCCTTCTATTTCACTTTCACCTGTTAATATCACTGAAGGTTTAACAGAGCATGATCAAGCAAATCCAGCATGAAAGATACTCTTTACAGTCACCAGGCTGTTTCTAACATATTTGTTCCTTATGCTATTTACTGGGAATTTGCAGATAAAATTTACCAATGGTAAATATTCCTCTCGCCTTTCTGTTGCCATGCTTGTGAACTTATCAGTGTTTCTGAAGAACTGAACAAGAGGTAAAACTTCCTCCTTTTCTCCCCTGGTATTAGTACTGGGTACACATATTCAGGAGAGAATAGTTGTTACAAGAATAGGAAATATTTGAGGTAAAGGGAGTCAATGTTCCTTTGCTTCAGCAGTATTAACCAAAATTAAACTGTTTTCCTTTCACCCAAATGCTGAACTGACTGCACAATTAGTGTAGTATCTAGCTTGAAAACACTTCCTAAACATCTGAAAAAAATGTTATAGTTCCACACCATTAAAATATCTAGCTTTGATTAAAGGTAGCAATGCAGCTACACCAAACCTAGTTGTCTATCCAATCTATACAGCAATAAAAATCAAGAAATGAAACCTATTTTTCCATTGAACTGCTTTAGTCAGACTATAAGCTCCGGGTAAACAAAGGACTCTGTTCACTGGATTTTCCTAGCTGTTGCTGTGCTTTAACCTAGGCTAAGAAGAAAAAAATGAGATAAATACAGTACAGGTTTGCCAGAAGTCGTTTGCACAAGAGTAACCAGATACTTTTCCTTGATGAGCAACTTATTTTATAGATGGTAAAGTTGGCTTAGATTTATTTTTTCTTAATTTCATGGAAAGTATATAAGAATGTATAGACAAAGCTGAACAAGGTGAAGACGAACTAGTAAAATGCAAGGTGAGTAACTGTGCTGGTTTTGCTTGGGACAGAGTTAATTTTGTTCATCATAGATAGTGCAGGACTATAATTTCGATTTGTGCAAGAAACAATGTTGATTAATTCTGGGATGTTTCAGTTACTGCTGAGCAGTGCTTACACAGAGTCAAGGTCTTTTCTGCTCCTCATATCACCCACCAGTGAGTGTGCTGGGGGTGCACTAGGATCTGGGAGGGGACACAGCTGGGGCACCTGACCCCAACTGACCAATGGGCTATTCCATATTATATGATCTCATGCTCAGCATATAAAGTTTGGAGAAGAACAAGGAAGTGGAGCACATTCAAAGTGATGACATTTTTCTTCCCAAGTAACTGTTCCATGTGATGGAGCTCTGCTTTCCTGGAGAGGGTTGAACACCTGCCTGCCAATGGGAAACAGTGAATGAATTCCTTGTTTTGCTTTGCATGAACGTGCAGCTTTGGCTTTACCTGTTAAACTGCCTGTATCTCAACCCACAAGTTTTCTTGCTTTTACTCTTCTGATTCTCTGCCTCATCCCACTTACTGGGGAGTGAGCAAGTGCCTGTGTGGTGCTTAGTTGCTAGATAGGGTTAAACAATTAGAGTAACACAGGGAAAAAAAAATATTTTTAAATCTGAATTATGAGGCTGATGGGGTTTAACAGCAAGGGAGATGAAGTCTGGAAATGATCCGGTTGAATATTTACACTAAATATTTAGTGGACTTGATGACTGGCATGCAGCTGATGAAATTTGGGATCATACAAAACAATGGTAAAATGATGGAGAATCAGACCATCACAAGAGAAATGGGTGAGCATCTTCAGGAATATGAATAATAGAAAAGGACCGAAATTCAGTCATGCAAAATGCACGTTCATGTACATAGGAACACCAAAAATTTCTGCTGTAGATTGGAGCTCATGAGTGGAAATTGCTGAAGAGGGCATTGGTAAACTAACTGATCAAAAGGCTGACTGAACTATCCATGTGATGCATCATGAGAGGTGCATATGTAGTTATAGGCTGTACCAAGAAAGTAATTTCCAGTAGATCAAGTATTGTTTACAGCACAAGGTCCTGGAGAAAACTCACCTGCATTTCTGTGTATATTTTCAGTTATCTGTGTGCAACCAGAAAAGTACAAATGCATGCAGATGGGGAGCACATGGAATGAAAAACCAGTAGCCATAAGAGAAAACTACAAGGGGTTTTCTTACAAACTAGAGAATGAAAGGGGATATTTTTGCTGTCTACCAGTGCACTGGAGTAATCACGGAGGGTGGAGAGCTTTTTAGGCTAACAAAACAGTTCAAATAAACATAGATCTTATAAATGGGATAGGAATAATTTAATCAGGAAAACAGAGTTTCCTAACCATTCAAAGAGTGAAGTTCTTGAAGATCCTTCTAACAAAAATTGAACAGGGAGAACAAATATAGCTAGTTTAAAAATGGCCTTTAAAAAGATCAGTGTATGATAATGATGTGTTATGCTGTCTGTGACAGCAGGGGATTTACAGCATACAGTCCAGTCCTCTGTCTGGATCATTTTTTAGTATCCTAAGCATGGTGGAGAGTCTACATACAACCTATAGTTTTAGATCTACTCAGTGGATCAACATCTGTTCTCATTAGACAGAAACCATGAGTGGTAACTCTAGAGCAGAACCTTATAGTCTACCCAGGCAATACCTGGGTGCTCTTCACATACTATTTCCATATATTTCTTTGTTAAGTGGTACACTGAGTAACTTTTTCTGATTTATAAAGTGATGATAAATAGTTTTCAACATCTTCCTGCAGAACAAACATAAAATGACAATGCTTTTTTTCTGCTCCTTTTTCTCATTTTAAGATGCAGCTGGGACATTACACACAATAGAATAAATAGCTTAGTTTCTACTATGCTTCCATATGCATGCACAACTAATTTATTCCAGTTCTCTTTGAATTGATATGCATTGTCATTCTTGAGCAAAATTATACCACCTCCAGAAATAAATCTACTTTTTATTGCTATATTTTTTCTTTTTCTTTCTTTTTTTTTCTTTTTTTTTTTTTTTTATGTTGAGTCTAGTATTGTGGAAAACAGTGACTCTGGTAGGTGCTAGTGGGAATATCAAATACAGCTTGATTTTGGATGAAACTTTATAAGATACATCTTCAAAGAGGAAATATTCTCCTACATTATTTAGATTCTTGGTGAAATGCCTTCTTGAATAATAATTTGTAAGTAATAAAAGAAATAGGTTATTGTTTCCAAAGCAATACACTCTTCTGAACTAGATGGCTGTGCTAAGCATAATATCTTAAGAGGAAAAAAAAGAGGTGATGTTAGGAACATCCATAATGATGGGGGAAAAAAAAATTGGGGGAAAAAAAAAAAGCAAAGAATAATTACCTAATAGAAATACATGAATACTTTATGTGCTTTTTTATTAGGTATTACTAATGTCTGCACTACAAAAATGTTTCCTTAAGGGAAAAAGTACTAAGTGGCATGAGAATTATATATTATATATATATATAATACTGCATTCTCTGCAGTAATTTACTGTCAAACTTTATTTTGTTCAGAAACTGACCACAATCTTGTCACATGGGAAAAAAATAAAAAGAAAGAAAGAAAAAAAGGTGATCATAATTCATTGAAACTGCTAACTCAAGAGACCCCAATCAAAAGTCTTACAAAAGCAGAGGTATGCATATTTTTTACTTTAGGGTGTCTAGACAAGGTTAATACTATGCTTTCATTCTTGGATATTTCTTGGTGAGTTATCTCAAGGTTTACAAGACTAATTCCACACAATCAAGATTTTTCCTAGGGGGGAGGTGTGGGGACTTATTTCTCTCTCACTTGTTTATATAGCATGAGCTATCACAAATGACTGAAATTTAATGTCACTACAAGAAGATCACAGCTATTGCACCACAATACATAAATAGTAAATAATCTGTGCCATTGTCCACTCAAACAATGGAGTCTTGCAAACCCAACCACATCAAATACCTCTTCAAGCTTTGTCCAGGATTAGGGAATGATAATATGTCTTAAATGCAAGGAAATATATATACACTCTTTTAAGCACTTTACATGCTTTTAATGTATTTCTTCACTATTAGCAAAACAATACAAATATTTCCATACATCCTGCATGTACAGGGAAGAAAATACACTTTTTTGATTTGTTATTAACCTCAAAAAGCCAAAACAGTGTGGTAGTCTATTGAGGCACAGTCACTTCCTAATAAAATATACCAGGAACTTCTGGGAGAGGAATACAATCAGAATCAAACACCCATCATCCAGACAGGCAAGGACATCTATCCCATAAGTAACATTAAAACAATTGGGAGCTATAATACACAAATATCTGCTTCCTAAGAGTGCTGTGTTTTCTTTGCTTAAAAAGCCAAAATTCTTGTAATTGAAAAGCATTCACATAATTCCAGTTAAATACGATCTACACATTAAAATGACATGGAAATGCATAAATGGTGAAGAAACACTGTATTTTATGCAAACTTTACCGTTGCCTTCCAGAAACTTTACAAGATACACTTTTTTTATGATAAGCAGGGGGGGAAATCTCCGAGTAACAGAACAAGCTAAAAACAAAGTTTCAAAAAGTAAAGCTGATGGAAGAAGTATACCGATGGAGAGAGTCACCACCATTTACAATGGGGAGGTGGTCAAAGAGTCAAGTACACATGAAAACAAAAAAGTGAGCATCCATCTCCAAAACGGTGCCCGTTCATAAGTGTGTGTAGGAAGTTACCCGCCATGTGCTTAAAGCCCAGGCGACAGCGCGCTGGACTCCTCTGAACGAGCTCGGCCACGAGCAAAGAGCCGGGCAGAGGGTGTGAAGGGCTACACGA
>NW_008618075.1:0-8556 GCF_000691845.1 Merops nubicus
AAAGCCCTGGGTACTTAATGCTTTCTTCGCCTCAGTCTTTAGTGTTACGATTGTTTATTCCCTGGGTACTCAGCTCCCTGAGCTGTAACACATGGATGGGGAGCATAATGAGACCTCCATAAACAAAGAGGAAATGGTCAGTGACCTTCTACATCATTTAGGCATACACACACCCTTCATTGCATTTGCTCTGGCATGTCACCGTCTTTCTTGGGCTGAGGAGCTCAGGACTGGACACAGTACTCCAGAGTCTCACCAGTGCTGAGCTCAAGTCCATCCCAACAAGCAAGGAGTCAGGTAAAAATGCCAGGAGGCCATCACTGCTAAACAAGGCTAGTGAAATGTGGGTCCACTGCTGAAAGGGCTGGGAACCTGGTGACACAGGGCATGGAAGAAGGCTGAGATACTGAGTCCCTTATTCGCCTCAGTCTTTACCAGCAAGTCCAGCCTTCTGGAATCCCAGGTGCCTGAGTCCAAGGGGAAAGGCTGAAGAAAGGAGCATGTAGCCTTGCCCTGTCCTTGTCACTGGGCACTTACCTAGTCCATAATAAGTAGCTTTGTCCAGGAAGTCAGTGCTGGGAGCATAACCAAATTCAGAATGCTCAACATCCACTCCCAACTTATCCACCAAGACCCACTGTCTTACTGCAGAAGGCTTCTGATTCAGCTAAGCATGATTTCCCCTTCCTTAGGCCTTGCTGACTGTTAGTGGGGAAGAGAGGGAGGAGGTGCCCAGTGAAATAAGCAATTAACACTCTTAGCTATAGTCAAGCCTCATGTTTCTGTGCTTGTCCACAAATCTCAAACAGGTCACATAGTGGTGTAGAATGTGTAATGAACAACTACTTGTTTATGCGCTATGCCCCATAAATTGGGCAAGATGAAAGATAAACTGCTTGTGTGTTGTCAAACTGTGTGATTAATGCTGAACTAGAAGACCGGGGGGACTGAAACTTCTGAAACTTCTTGATAAGATGGATGCCTTTCAAGGTTGACAGGAACCATTTGGTTACAACAGGCTGTTCTTGCAAAAGCAATGGACATTGTGCATGCTTTCAGAACAAAGGTAAAAAAGTTTAACCCTGAGGAAGACTCGGCGCCTTCATCCTGAAGACCCTGGCCCATGACCACGAGGAAGCAACACACAGGTGTAAGTGGGTGGACACTTATGATAATGAGTTTCCAGAAATAATTATAATGTTTCCATCTATTCTTGTGAAACCTAATGAATATGCATGATTTTACCCCATATAATCCTCACTATCTGTTTCCTCGGTATGCAAGCTTGGAGGAGCAATCCCCCTTGCACCCGACACCGCAACCCGTAATAAATATACCTGCTTTATAATCCTCCCAGAGTTATAAAGTTTGTCTCTGCACGTCACCAGGCACCAGAGCAGGAACTTTCCTGCAGTTTGTGGTGGAGACATGGGGACACAGGTTCTCCTGCTGCAGTCTGAGGGGATACATCATTGCTCTCCAGAGCTTCCTGACAAGGGAATGTGGAGAAGGATGTTCTCAGCTCTTCTCCCTGGTATCTAGCGATAGGATGAATGGAAATAGTTCCAAGCTGCACCAGGAAGTTTTTCTTTACTGGTGGTCAAATACCAGCACAGACTTCTTTGAGAGGTGTTTGATGCCCCAGGCTTTTCAGTGTATAAAAGGCATTTGGAAAATGGCCTTAATAACATGCTTAGAAGTTACTTTTGGTCAATGCTTAAAGTGGTGAGGCAGTTGGACTAGATGATCACTGTAGGTCCCTGCCAAATGAAATAGTGTCCTCTCATCTCATCTCTTTTCTGTAGTACTGACAGCACCCAGCCACAATAAGACCCCCCTCTCTCTGACCCCAGGCACAGCTCACTCACTGACTTGCCACTGCAATGGGCTGTCACCCTGTGTGAAGAGATCAAAATGTCCAAGACAGGTACACCATACAGCTACATGCCTGGAAGCATGAAACTCAGCATTGGACGAGGTGGCAAGCACTGAGCCAGTGTGGCAACCATCACTAGATCAATATTTGGTGTTATCTGGATGCCTGGAGGAGCACGAAACGGGGAGGAGGCCTCGTGGTCCCAGTTTTCCATTTTCTTAGCCCTAAACAAAAGGAGCCACTACCTCCACCCATGCAGATGTAAAGTAATGGACTTTGTGGCATTAACATAAGTGATAAAATTGTCTATAGTCATCCCCACTCGCCCGTATACCCTGGTGATGTAATGTACAAGTTTGAGTATAACTATCACCCCAATGTCAGCCCCAAAATTGGGACGAGATCAACTCGGAACCATACCTATGACCAGATGGATTGACAAATTCACTCCTTCTCCATCCCCTCGACTCGGGACGCCTTGTGGATAAGATTATTTACCCCAGCCAGTGCTGAGAGATATACTTTTTCCTCCCCAGGTGTACTTCAAATTTTTCTCCTCAGGTGCATTTCTGTGCTTCCCTGGGTGTATTCTTGGTTCTTATCACAACTTTACTGTGTCTTTTCCCACTGTATTTCTGTTCGAAGGGCTTGTCTATTTGCCAGGCGTCCGAGCGTACAGCAGGCAAGTTGTTATTGTTGTTAGTGTGTGTGTGTGTGTGTGCGTATAGTGTGGTGTGTGGTGTTGTTATCAGTGATAAACTTTTAGTTAATCCTGTAGCTTTTCATTTATTACCGGCAAGCCAAAAGAACCTGCAAATGTTGCTGTAAATAAACAATTACTCTTTGTCTCCCGATTTGCATGTCCCGTATTCAATGCTGGCCTCACAAGACCGGATTTTATTTGCCCATTTTCACAACATTTATTAATTGGCATAGTCGGCAGGATTGCCATGGATAAATTACTACAGGAGCATAATTGTGTGCCATCCTCTGTGGGGAAGATGTGGGCCCAGAATTTCTGGAAAGATGAGGATAAGGTAGTAGAACAGATAAAACAGTGTAAGAGCCAGAGTGGGCTCAAAATCAGCAAAAGGAAAGGAGTTGTTTGTGTGGTTTTAGAAGCTTGTTTGTCGAGCGCGCAAAAGGAAATCAGAAGTTCCTCGGCTGTGGAATACGCAGCTTTGCAATCGGAGAATGAAGTGCTTAAGGCCTCGCTAGCATTTGAAAAGGAGACAAAGCGGAGTGTCGGGTCAGCGAGCTTTTAAGTGAAAATAAGCCATTAGGCAGACAATTTGAGGAGCGTGTCAGAGAATTGTTAGTTGAGAAGCGGCTCTTGGAGGAACAATCCGAGGCGTGTGTCAGAAAATTAGAGAGACAATCGGAGGTCCGCGGGAATACGCTTTTGAGTAAAAAATGAACTGTTAGAGAGGCTGTTGCTTGCAGCGGCAGATAGGGAAAAGAAGCTGCAGGAGACGTTGAATAAGTTGCTTGACCGAACGAGAAACATGCAGTATCCCGACTCAGTCCAGCATGTCCGGACAATGGCGTGCCCTGAATATCCGGAGACATGGGGGAAGGAAAGTTAGTGTCATGGTAGTGACACTGTGGAGAAAATTAGCGCTATCCCAGAACCGATTCAAGTCAGACCATTAATTAAAACTGAAACTACCGGTGATGGAGATGGGAACGGCAATACTGTCGTACGAACGATCCGCTGGTCACCAGTCGTGCGGGAGAAATTACAGGACAAATTTGCCAGGCATATGGGGGAATCAGAGATGGAATAGGCTTGGCAAGTCTCCTTTATGGGTGGAGATAGGATTGTATGAAGCAAAGAGGAGGCTGAAGGCTGTTGAGGGCCTAGTGTATTTTTAACCACCACTCCAGGTAATTACTCGTTAATGACAAGGACTGACTATTGGACTGGTGGCATAGAGCCAAAAGAGAGAGGGGAACCGGTTGCTATGAAAACTGCGGGGTTTCAGACTTGACACCTTGTGTGCAAAAGACGCTATGCATTCAGGCAATGAATGATAGGGATTTAACCCGACATTCCCTTATGGCAGCTCCCATTGACCCTGAGCGACTGATCCCTCTTCTTTGTGGCCTCCTTAATAGCTTAAAAACCTATGTAGCAAGCACCCAGGATCACATACTGCTCAACCACACCAGAATACCGTGGCAGTGCAATGCCCCGGAGAAAAAGCTCATATACCTACTTGGACTGAGTTTGTCCAAGAAATAGTAAATTACGGGCGCCACATGGGATGGGTTGAGGTTACTACCTCCAGCAAGCCACCGGACCCTCCCCGACAGATTCATCAAATTCATGCCGGCACAAATAAACTGGAATCTAAACCCTGACTTAATTCTGAGCTAAATACTTTGTGGCACAAGGCTTTAGCTTTGAGGGTAAGGTGCCAGCTTATACAGAACATGACCACTTCCAATCTCTGGTCATTGTTACAGTTACTGGGACAGAGCTTGGAACCAGGTAAACCAAACCAAACAGTTTGGCACAAGCCAGAGCCGGGGGGAGCAGTATCCTCTGCTCAACCCTAAATGACTTGCAGGAAAAAAACTCCCATCCCCAGGAAGGGCTGTGAGCCACCTACCCCAGAGGGTCCCGGCTATACGATGGCTCTTGACCAAACCACACAAATCAGTATCCCGGTTAGAGGGAAGAATTGTGCTACTTTGGAAAGAATAGAACGGGGATTGAAACCAGCTAGCAAAAGGGAGTTACAGCAGGCCCTAGGGATGCTGAGTTACTAGGGTAAGCACATTCCTGGCTTCTCTTTTATTGCCTGTTCTTTACATAACCTGATTTAAAAAGGCAGATCATGGGAGTGGGCTGAGCAACATGAGATTGCATTAGATTCACTGGTTAAGGAATTGAGACTTTTCCAAGAATTAGGTCCTGTGCACCCAGCGGATCCAATCCATGCAGAATGGGGGTTCAGTGAGCATGACTCCCACTGTAATTTATGGCAACAAGGACCAGAAGGACCAGAGAGACCATTAGAGTTCAGCTCTCATTCCTTCAATGATACTGAAACCAGGTACTCGGATCTTGAAAAGGGTTTGTTGTCTTTGGTTCGGGCAGTGAAGAGACTAGAACAAGAGCATTATAATTCAGGGGCTGTTCCATCTGTTAGATCTAGTCCTTAAGGGTGCAGCCCCCCATGGCATTGCTCAGGAGCCAACAGTCCACAAGTAGTTTGCCTATTTGGAAATCATTAGTGACATCATGACCATCAAAGAGGGAAATGTCAAAGTATCTGAATAACAAAAGGACATAGATAAGCAACCTGTTACTCCAGGCCCCACCCAGCAAACCATCTCCCATCAGGGAGGCCCCTCCTCTCTCAGAGGGCAGTAACCTTAAGGGAGTGTGGTTCACTGATGCAGCATCTTACACACACGATAATGAATGGCATTATAAAGCAGTGGCACTGAATGTGGCTACAGGAGAAAGACTGAGTGAAAGAGGTAAAGGAAGTGCACAGGTAGGGAACTCGGGGCAATCCTGATAGCAGCACAACATGGTGCTGATCATATCTACACTGATTCATATGCTGTTTTCAAAGGGGCTGCGGAGTGGATAAGTCACTGGGCAGCAAATGACTGGCAAGTGAACAGGGTCCCAGTCTGGCAGACTAACAGTGGGAAGCAGTTATTAGAGATAGAAGAACAGCAAACACTGCATATTGGTTGGGTGAAAGGACATGATCCAACACCATCCATAGCAGCTTGCTTCAACCAACAGGTTGATAACCTTACTTGGTTGTGGCAAGTGGACATCATAAATGATGATCATGAACGGGAATGCTTGCTTGATTGGTTACACATAAAACAAGGTCATACAGGACAAGCTGATCTATAGCAAAGCTGGCAGTGGGTAGATTCAGACTGGACGTGAGGAAGAAGTTCTTCACCATGAGAGTGGTGAGACGCTGGCATGGGTTGCCCAGGGAGTGGTTGAGGCCCCATCCCTGGGGGTCTTTAAGACCAGGCTGGATGAAGCTCTAGACAGCCTGATCTAGCGTGAGGTGTCCCTGCTCATGGCAGAGGGGTTTGAACTGGGTGATCCTTGTGGTCCCTTCCAACCCTGACAGATTCTGATCTGTTTTAGCAGAGGACTTAGTAGTGTTGGCTTAATGGTTGGACTTGGTGATCTTAAAGGTCTCTTCCAACCTAAAGGATTCTATGATTCTATGATTCTGTATTGAGAAGGTATAGCCCGAGGATGGCCTGTCTTCATTAAATTATGTGAACAAGTGGTGACTGCCTGTTCCCACTGTTGCATGCGGCTTAATAAAGACCACCCAGGAAAAGCACCTCCCTTGCACATCCAGGATGGGAAAACACTGTGGCACAGCTGGCAAATAGATTATATAGATCCTCTACAGCCTTCAGGGGGGAAAAAAATATATCCTGGTAGGAGTAGAATTTATTTCAGGAATCACCATGGCCACAGCTGTTATAGCTGCTAATGGTGAAACTACAGACCTGGCCTAAAGTAATGGTTTGGTATCCTGCCCCTTCCAGAGGAGATTCAAAGTGGTAACAGATCCCACTTTTCCATGAAGACAGTACAAGAATGGGCTAACAAAGAAGGTATCTGGTCAGTATTCCATACTCCGTATTATCCTCAAGCCAACCGTATGGTTGAGCGAACAAATGGCCTGGTCAAGCGATTTGCTAAAACTCATGAGGCTGGATGGCATCTGCAACTTGCCAATGCCATCTAACAATTAAACACTAGGTGGAGTGGGAATGGTTGTCCCAAAATGAAAGCCTTCTGTGCTACTGCTACAAGTATTACACCACAGGCACATAAAAACCTGAAGAAATATCATACAGGTTTCTGACGCAGTCCTGTCTTATTGTCCTGCCATTCCCTGCCCAAGGGGGTTGGCCCTGGCCCCTGCCCCAGCACCAGGGAATGGCTGTGGGCCTGCAGCATCCCCTCGCAGGACCCTGCCTCATATACCCATCCCGCCCTAGCCTCGATCCCTTCCCCTGCTTTGTCAGGACAATGGGCACAGTTCAGAAATGACCTCCCACACCCCTGTCACCTTGGTCGTACCCTCCCTTTTACCACCACCACTGTAGCCCCACAGGCCCTGCATCATCCCTCCCATGTCTTGCAACCTATTCTTGCCCTTGTTTTCTGCTGGGCTGTACAGCTGTCTTGTGAGCAACCTTTGACACCAGGCTATGTCTGCTGTGCCTTGAAAGTTGAGGAAACTGCAGAAGTGAGCAGTGGGAGATGCTGGTAGGGAGGTTTTGGGGCTGCAGTGACCTGCTTACACCTTCAGGAACTGTGTCTTTGCCGTCATTTCTGGGAAATAGTCACACAGGAGTCCACATAGCCAGAGCTGCTCCCTCTTAGCTACCACTGGCTTTCCACACATTAGCCCTCATTGTCACCATTGCCCACTCCACCTTCATCCCACTTTATGGTCCACTCAAAGCCCTGTTACCCTGTTGCACTGATCTGGTCTGGGCTGCCCCTTTACCCAAAAGGTGGTAAAGAGCATACATGAAATTGCCAGGGTACCTTTAGGTATCTTTTCCTGTTATTGCTGCCAGGACACAAGGAGCTGTCCTTCAGATCCAGTGTGATGATGCCTAGTGTACTGCAATTACATTTGTCCTGGTGGGAAAACCTCTTGTGGGAGACAGGAACTTTGTGGCTGCAGGAGGCTCACTGGCTTGTTCTGTGAGGAGAACAGGTCAATCTGAATACTGCCTGGACCCTGGTCTGCCCAAACTAAATTGTCTTTGGGTACCTAGTGCTACCAAAGTATGAGCACAACCCTGGGGGAACCCCACCATCATCTTCATCTGAATCTTCATAATTTCAGTCATCATTATTTTATCATCTCAGGACATGGTTAGGAGGTACCTTTTATTAATATCTAGAGCCTCTTTCCTCATGGGCATCAATGCTATTGGTTGCTTAGAGATTCCTTAGTTTTACTATGCTTTCTTTAGCTTTAATCTTTATTAGTATTTTTCAAAGAAGTTGACTTCATGCTGACTCGGTTGTGGAAAGATCTTATCATTTAACCATAGGCAGCACAGAGAAAAACACCCTGCCCAGTGCTGAGGCATTAAGGTAAAAGCTGTTTTCTTTCTCCTTGGCTTCTCTGCAAAGAGGAGCAAGATGAGGGTCTCTGGTCCATGAAGTGGGTGGCAGTGTTGAGGACTAGGAATGGCCAGGAGCACAGCAGAGACATGGATCCCCCAGCTCTGTCCACAGCTGGGTCAAGACCTCGGCCAGCATGCTGTCACCTCAGCAGCACTGGGTTCTGCAGTGTCAGTGCCTGGAGGAGCCAAGAGCAGGTAAGTTTTGATGCTGCAACTGGAGGTTATGTCCAATGGTGTGTATCATTTCCTTGAAGAATGTTGGTTTCTGTGTTAGAAAGTGAGGAAAGCTGAGTGTCTCGGCTCACCTGTAAACAGTCTCATGGTCCTTCACTTCTAAGACCCTGGTCTTACCTGGTCCCATGGTATGCATAATACCTCTGCATACATGGGGTCTTTCGGAAAAGTAGGGATGGGAGATGTCGGAAAGGCTGATATAAGAAGGAGAGGCTCATTTCAGGGGTGAAAGCTCTGCCCAGGTTGGAAGATGCAGAGCCTTGCCCCTGCTGGGCTGTTTCTTGGTG